>NC_066877.1:35524729-35754729 GCF_022985175.1 Labeo rohita
AAAAATACTTAAATTAGATAAAAATTGACCGAAATAAAACATTTCAGCTAGCTGTTAGAGCAACATTTTTTTTTTTATTTGTTTAGCTGAAGTACTAAAATAATTAAAACTTCAAAAAATATAGACAATAAAAAACGAATAACCAAAAAATAAATAAATACACAAATTATGTAAAATACGTAAAATATGTCAAATACATAAAATACAAAAATACATCAAAATAAAAAATAAAAACTTCAAAGTAAAATTAAAAATATAAAAATAAACAAATGTTATTACTTAAAATAAGATAAACATTAATAGAAATAAAATAAATTCAAATTTTTATATAATTAAAATATATCTATTTTTAAATTTTAACCAATTAATTTAATTTATTTTTTTTTCACCTAGTTGCAACATTTGTAATTTTTAAAGTACTAAAATATCAAAACTAAAAAAAAATATATAAACAGAAAACAATATATAAAAAAAAAAATTACGAAACATCAAAATAATAAAAAAACACTGAAAAAAGATTAAAAGTATAAAAAATGTTTCATTTGTTTAGCTGAAGTAGTAAAATAACTAAAACTTAAATATAAAGAAAATATAGTTTTAAAAAAATTGAATAACCTAAAAAAAACTATTTACAAAATACATGAAAATGAAAAAAAAAAAACTTTAAATTTAAAAATACAGTCTAATACAAAAACTATATATATATAAAAAAACATTTTCATTTCATTTTAATAGAATTAAAATGTTTTTTCACCTAGTCACTAAGGCAACATTTGTCATTTTTCAAGTACTAAAATAACAAAAACTAAAAAAAAAAGATATAAAAAACTAATAAAGTGAAAAATAAAAAAAAATCAAAATAAAATTAAATAAAAAAATCTAAAAATAAAATCTAATACAAAAACTATCAAAAAAAGTTTCATTACTTTAAATAAGATAAACATTAACTGAAAAAATCAAAAAAATCAAATAAAAAAATAAGTTTTATATAAATAAAATATATATAAGTTGCAAACGCAACATTTCTCAATTTTATTACAATACTAAAATAACAAAAACTAAAACTTAAACTCTACCGACATAATTTAAAAAAAACTAATACTAAAACTTTAAAATTAAGATGAAAAATGCAAATATAAAATTAAAAAACAGAAAAAAACTGAAAAATAAAAAATGTAAGTACTTGAAATAAAATACACACACAAAATACAAATATAAATACAAAACACTAATTTTTTCCATATAGTTTCCAAGACACAATGAAAAATAAATCAATCAAAATTACTAAAACTTGAAAAAAAAAAAAAAAAAAAAAAAAAATAATAATAATAATAATAATAATTTAATAATAATTTATATATATATATATATACACAATTTAAAATTTAAATTGAAATGAAAACTAATAATATACAAATAAAATATAATTTTATATATATATAAAAAATAGAAACTGTGCTTTTTTTTTTTTTTTTTGCTAGCATTTGGCATTTTTATTTAGTTTAAGTTCTAAAACTAAATAAATTAAAACTAAAACATAACAAAAACTATACAGACAAAAAAAGATGAACACAACAAAATTACTTCCAACTTTAAATGTAATATAAAAAATCTATAATTGTATATAAATGCTAAAAGAAAAAACTATAATGTATTTAAATGACGCTAAAAAGCCGCACTGGAGTAACACTATCACAATCTGACGGTCATGTTTTTAGTTTTAGATCACGCTAGAGCAGAAAATCTGACCGTCTGTACAAACAAGTTCAAATGCTCACAACATGACACTAATTTGCTAAATTGTTTCGTGACCTAGAAACAGTGCAGAATATTTAACATTTCTTCATTTTCCTTAAAGATATATTTAACACAAATATCAGCTGATTCAACAGTAAACGAAGCAGCAAATGCATGTAAAACATGACATTTGAGTCTCTTGAGTTTCATCTGTAAGGTTAGGAAATGAGGTCAGTGAGTTCAAACGACGACAAGAGACCAAAGAGAGCATGTGTAATGTGCACAACGCTAAAAATAGACGATCACAGAGATGGAAATCGTATTCTCTGCCGGAGCTCCGATTTGTGACATTTTGAGGCAGATTATACGTCTCTGTTTATCTTTGGCGTTTTAACCTTAATAGCAAATAAAAAACAATCCTGCTTCATTTTTGCTGCAATTGAAAACACAGCAGATTACACACAAGGTTACTGTAGAACAGTGATGAATATTGCAGCAATAATGCAAAAATTAAAACAAGAGCTAAATTATGGATTTGACATAATCAGGCCTTTTTGTCCTGCATTTTTGTGCTTGCTTGGAAGTATGCATGCACAATTAATCATAAGCGGTGAATCACACAATGCAGGATTCTGCTCTCTGAAAAACAACAAGATGATTCTAATTTAACCTAAATTTTGAAGAACGAGCAGGTCAAAGTGTTTGCATCAATATTAAAGCAATAGTTCACTCAAAAATGAAAATGAGCTCATCCTCAGATCACCCCAGATTAGGAGGAGTTTGTTTCTTAATCAGATTTGGACAAATGTGCCATTCCATCACTTGCTCACCAGTGGATGTGAATGGGTGCCGTCAGAATGAGAGTCCAAACAGCTGATAAAAACATCACAATAATACACAAGTAATCCACACCACTCCACTACAACAGTTAACATCTTGAGAAGACAAAAGCTGAAACAAATCCATCATTAAGACGCTTTTAAGTTCAAACTGTTGCTTTTAGCTAAAGTACAAGACCTTAATCCATAATATACATTTTTTTATGGATTTTAAATTCAAGAAATGGCTGGTATTGTTACCTAAAATCATTTTCATTAATTAAAATAACACTTTAAATTTAAATTTTAAATAAAATACAGCTTAAATAAAAATAAAATATTTTAAAATAAAATAAAATAAAATAAAATAAAAGTAGAAATGCTGACTGAAATAAGTATGTTTAATTTGAAGGAATAAAATGACTAAAACTAAAATTGCAATAAAAATAAATTAAATATGATGAAAAAATACAAATATTAATAAAATAAAAAATAAATAAACTTGAATTTTTTTTTTTTCAAACTAAAAAAAAAAAAAAAAAAAATTAAAAATGCTGCCTTGCCAACTAACTGAAATAAATAATTTTAGGTTAAAATAAATTATTAAAACTAAAAAAACAAAATAGAAATATTAAGTTAATAAAAATGAAATGAAAAATACTACAATACAAAAAAAAATACTAAAATATAAAAATGAAAATTGAAAATATATAAACAAAGGGTAATTTAAAAAAGTATTAACCCATAATAACTCTTCCTTCAGTGAAAATGTGGTTTTTATATTTTCAGTTCTTGTTTTTTCAATTTTGGTAATTTTCTAATAGAAAAAAATAAATATAAATATTAATAAAATAAAAAAAAAGTTTAATTTATACATTTTTAGTTCTTGTTTTTTCTATGCTTTTGTATTTTTTTATATTTCTTAATAATATTAATATTTTTATGATATCATCTAATGATTAATATTAATATTAATATTTAATATTTCTTTTACATTTCTTTATATTTATTTTTATTTCCATTTTGGTTTCAGTAATTTATTTATCTTCAACTTAAACTGCTGTTCAAAAGTTTGGGATCAGTCTCATTTTTTAATGTTTTTTTTAAAGAAGTTTCTTGTGCTCATCAAGGCTGTATCTATTTGATCAAAATACTGAAAAAAATGTAATTTTGTTAAATATTATTATTGCAATTTAAAGTAACAGTTTTTTATTAATATACTATAATTAATTGTTTCGCTTAATTTATTTCTATTTCCATTTTAGCTTTAATAATTTTTGTACTTCAGCTTAAACTTTTTTTTAAGTTTTTTAAGTTTAATATTTTTATTTAGTTTTATTGTATTATATATATATATATATATATATATATATATATATATATATTTTTTTTTTTTCAGTTTTAAAAAAATATTATTTCAGTAATTTTTACTATTTCAAATTAAGCATATTTCACTCAGCATTTCTAATAAAATTTTCTTCATATTTTACATTTTATGGAAATGACCCTTATTGTTACCTAAAATCATTTTCATTTAAATAAAATAAAATATGAAGAATTTAAACTTAAAATTTAAATAAAACTTAGAAGTTACTAAAATAAGTATGTTTAATTTTAAGTAATAAAATGACTAAAACTGGAATAAAAATAAATTAAATATTAATATTAAATATATACTATATACTAATAACATAAAATAAAAATAAATATATATTTTTAAAAAGTGTTTATAAATTATAAATGCTGCCTCTAATTTCTAAAATAATAATAATAATAATAATAATAATAAATAGAAATGGTTCTTGTTTTTTCCCCCATTATTGGTAATTTTCTTACAGAAAAAAAATATAAATATTAATAAAATAAAAAATAAATAAACTTAAATTAAAAATAAAAAAAATACATACATACATACATACATATATATATATATATATATATATATATATATATTTCAGCTTTATTTTAATTAAAGAACAACAACAGTCATTTCCTGAAGTTAAAATCCCATTCACAGTCTCCATAAAGAATTTTATATTATGGATTATGGACTCGTATTTTAGTCAGAAGTAACGGTTGATGTTAAAAACGTCTTATTGACGGATTTGTTTCAGTTTTTGTCTTCTCAAGATGTTAATTGATGGACTGGAGTGGTGTGGATTACCTGTGCATTATTGTGATGTTTTTATCAGCTGTTTGGACTCTCGTTCTGACGGCACCCATTCACATCCATTGGTGAGCAAGTGATGGAATGACACATTTCTCCAAATCTGATGAAGAAACAAACTCATCCTAATTTTAGATGACCTGAGGGTGAGCACATTTTCAGCAAATTTTCATGACGATTAAACCTGCTTAGCAACATTTCTAGATGTGAAACACAGTAAATGATCCTCACTTTTGATGATAATACACTAGTAAACGAAACTCTAGCATCATTTACCCTCAGGAGATGTTGTTGACAATCACACAGTTGTAAAGCTAACACTAGCGTTCCCATTTTTTTCCTATATAGTACGTCATCTTCAGAGTATGAGCAAAGAAACGCCATTACAATAGGAAGACGATATCAAGTAGGAAAATCCCACATGACTCCGAATGGAGCGGTGAACATCACTTACAGCACCTTTTAAGTTTTTTAGGCCACAGAGTTTTCAGTTGCGTTTCAAAGTGCCTCGGCCTGCACAAAAATAGAGGCTTTTATCTGAACCACTAAATCATTTATGCAATACATGTTCAGGTGTGAAGAGCCATAGAAAGGTGGGGAAAATGTTGAGCAGGAGCTGCTATTGATGCAGGCATTAGAGACATTTCAAAAAGGGATCCATTAAGTGTACGAAACAATGAGATCTCACTGATGAACACATTCACAGCACAATGAAAGGTGCTCAGTTTTATATTTGTCTATTATCAGATCTTATTTCCAGTTTGAATACAGTTTAACCTCAAGATCTCTTTCGAATCTAACAGACATAGTTGAAGGAACAGTTCATTCCAGTCTCACCAATGGATCCTCTGCAGTGAATGGGTGCCGTCAGAATGAGAGTCTAAAACAGCTGATAAAAACATCACAATAATCCACAAGTAATCCACACCACTACAGTCTATCAGTTAGCATCTTAAGAAGACAAAAACTGAAACAAATCCATCACTAAGACGTTTTTAATTTAAAACTGTTGCTTTCAGCTAAAATACAATCCATTTAATTCATAATACATAATTATTTATGGATACTGTGAATGGGATTTTAACTTCAGGAAATGATTCTTATTGTTACCTAAATCATTTTTATTTAAATAAAATAAAATAAAATATGAAGAATTTAAACTGAAAATTTAAATAAAAGTTAGAAACGACTAAAATAAGTATGTTTAATTTTAATTAATAAAATGACTAAAATTAAATAGTAATATTAAATATATAATATATAAAAATAAAATAAAATAAAATAAAAAATGAATACAATTTTTAAACAAGTTAAGATTTTTAAACAACAACAACAACAACAAAATAGAATTAGAAATGCTGCCTCTAATTTCTAAAAAAAAAAAAAAAAATAGAAATGCTGCCTTGCCAACCAACTGAAATAAGTAAGTTTAGGTTAAAATAAATTACTAAAACTAAAATGAAAAAAGTAAGATAAATAGAAATATTAAGTTAATAAAAATGAAATTAAAAATACTAAAAAATAAAAAATAGAAATGGTTCTAGAATAAAAAATAAACTTGAACTTAAAAAAAATGTAAAAAGTTTTTAAAAGTTTAAAAAAAAAATAGAATTAGAAATGCTCCAATTTCTAAAAAATAAGAAATGCTGCCTTGACAACCAACTGAAATAAATAAGTTTATGTTAAAATAAATAACTAAAACAAAAATGAAAATAAAAATAAGATAAATAGAATAATATAGATAAGTAATAAAAATGAACTTTAAAATACTAAAAAAATCTAAAATATTAATATTAATAAAATAAAAAATAAATAAACTTAAATAAAAAAAAAGAGAGAGAGAAATTCTGCCTCTAATAAAAAAAAAATGCTGCCTTGCCAACCAACTGAAATAAATAATTTTAGGTTAAAATAAATGACTAAAACTAAAATGAAAAAAGTAAGATAAATAGAAATATTAAGTTAATAAAAACAAAATGAAAAATACTAAAATACCAAAAAAACCCCAAAAAAACAAAACAAAAAAATACTAAATTATAAACATGAAAATAACACACACACACACACACACACACACACACACACATATATATATATATATATTTTATTTTCTCAAGATGTTAACTGATGGACTGGAGTGGTGTGGATTACTTGTGTATTATTGTTACGTTTTTATCAGCTGTTTGGACTCTCATTGTGACGGCACCCATTCACATCCACTGGTGAGTGACACAATGCTGCATTTCTCCAAATCTGATGAAGAAACTCAAAACTTATCTACATCTTGTATGCCCTGAGGTGAACACTCAAGCTCTCCATTTACTGGAAACAACTTTAAAGATTTTAAAGAAATGTCATTTGTTTTTTCTTCCCTTTTCTTCCTAAGATCCGGTAGAAGTTCAGAAATGTTTCCACAGGCCTCGTTCGTAAGCAAATAAGACGGAAGAAATACGCAAGTTAAAATATGCATGTTAAAAATAACGAGTCTCAGCTGATATTTCTGCACAACACGCTCATTTTCAAAGAGAAACTGCTTTCAAAGCACAGAGCGAGAGCAGCCATCTGACACAGCCCAGTGAAACATGAGCGCTGGAAATTATTACAGTAGTGTCTGTGGACGCGGAGCTTCCACTCACGCCAGTCATTCCCAGCGATCGGATTTTTCTCAGGAAGGAACAGCGGTGCTTCCAGACAAAGGTGTAGAAACAAACACGCTTTCCAGCAAGAGGAAACCGCCTGACTTCCTTTTTTCGTCCGTTTCGAATTACTTTCCACTTATTGTCCGCCTTTG
This sequence comes from Labeo rohita, assembly GCF_022985175.1. Taxonomy (NCBI): domain Eukaryota; kingdom Metazoa; phylum Chordata; class Actinopteri; order Cypriniformes; family Cyprinidae; genus Labeo; species Labeo rohita. The sequence continues at coordinate 35,532,243 of NC_066877.1, forward strand.
AGAACGTTAAAGTGCGTTTGCAAAGAAAAAAGTCTATCACTACTTTGCCTAATGCACCAAAATGCACCTAAATAATTCATCCCAGTGCAGAATCCCACACCCGGTTTAATTCATGCAAACAATCGAAGCAATACTAGCGCAAAACATCAGCAAGCAATGCATGCATAAAGAGCTGAACGATTGTTTTTCACACATCAACATCTGCACAGATCATTAGATCATTTCACAGAAATGAAAGCTATGTTTTAAACCTTTCGTTTTTAGCCAATGAGCAAAACATTCAAAGAAAAGAAAAACACTGAGCTCTACAGAAACCACATTACTGGAGTGAAGTGATTCACAGTGTTTTTGTGGTTTAATTTTCTAAAGGGCGTTTTCTACATTCAGTCGTGTTTGCGTGTCAAAAGAAAAGGGCTCGTCTGAATGATTTATAACCACTTTAGGCTGTCTAAAATCTTCTTGCAGCAAATATAACCTCTTGTCTATTATTTATTACAATAAATAATAACAGTTATACAAGGTTTTGTATCTAGTCAGGTTCATTCTAAGCAAAAATACAGATACTGTAAGATCTTAACTTGGAAAAGGTTTTAGGATTTGAAAAATCATTAAATACATTAAAATTACATAAAATGATGGTTTAGATGATTTTTGTTTTTTCTTAACATGTTCTTAATGTGATTTTAGTGTTATTTTAGTAACATATAGGACTAGTAGATTTTATTTTTATGTTTATTTTTTTCCTTTAATTTTAGTTCAAGTTTTAGCAAATTTGTTGTGTGGTTTTTACCTTTTTAAATATATATATATATATACATTTTTTTTTTTTATTTAAGTTTATATTTTCATTTTACTTTTTAATTCATTTTAATAATTTTTTTATTTATTAGCAATGTTGTTGTGTGGTTTTTCCCTTTTTAAATATATATTTTTTTGTTATTTTATTTTTTTAAAATTTAAGTTTATATTTTCATTTTAATTTTTTATTCATTTTTATATATTTTTTTAGTTATTAGCAATGTTGTTGTGTGGTTTTTACCTTTTGAAATATGTCTTATTTTTTTATTTATTAGTTTTTATTTTCACTTTAATTTTTGTTAAAATTTTATCAATTTTTTGTTGTGTGTGTGTTTTTTTTTTTACCTTTTTAAATGTCTATACATTTTTAAATTCTTTTTTTATTTATTAGTTTTTATTTTCACTTCAATTTTTGTTAAAGTTTTAGGAAATTCGTTGTGTGGTTTTTACCTTTTTGAATATGTCTATACATTTTTTATTCATTCTAATTTATTTGTTTTTATTTATTAGTTTACATTTTCACTTTAATTTTAATTAAAGTTTTAGCAATTTTGTTCTGTGTTTTTTTACCTTTTAAAATATGTCTATAATTTTTTTATTAATTCTTATTCATTTTTCATTTATTAGCTCTAGTTTATTTAATTTTTAACGTTTTTTTTATTTAAATTTGGCTAAACATAAATGAGAAATGTAACTGAAGTAAAACATGTTTATGCTTAAATTTAATTTAATTTAATTTACAAAATTAACAAAACTTTTTTATTTTGAAATCCTCGTTATTCTGAGAGGATTCTTATTATTTAATAAAAATACATACATACTATCATCATACTACCGTTATGTATACGCTGGTTACAGCGTTGTTTCTGAGTCACATTCGACACGTGTTTTTGTGCATCACATGATCAGCACAAGCATGATCAGGCAGACAAGTCATGTTAACAGCAGAGCCGCTGAAGCTTCAGAACGTCGTCGAGCTGTAAAATAGGTCATATGATGCTACAACACAACATACAGCTCAATGAGCCACAGCACAATGTCTGAGCAGCACGGAGCACATGAATCATTCATTCCCTCCAGCAAAAACACACACATGCAGAGGTTGCTGGCTTTGAGAGATCAGCCTGAAATTTGACCTTTTTTTCACTGTGTATAGATGACACAGGAGGTCACAGGTCACATTTCACCCCAAAATCAAGAAACAGAAAAGCATTAAATTTAAAGAATATTTTAAAAGCCTATTTTTAGACACATTAGGATTTTTTGCATTATTTTAACATTGCTTTCTTGTTTAATATCTTTAGTACCATATACAAATTTAAAGGACAATTAATTTTATATAACTATTTTTTTTAATACAAAAAGTGATTCTCATTATTTACATTTTTTTTTTTTACATTTTTTACAAAAGCTAATTTTAGTCCTTCAAGTTAAATTAAGTGAAAATGACAACAAGGTAAAATAAAATAGGTTTAGTTATATTTAAAACAATTTACACTAGTTTTTAGGATCATTAGGATTTTATTTTATTTTATTTTATTTTATTTTATTTTTTTTATTTTTGCATTATTTCAACATTATTATCTTGTTTATTATTATTATTATCATCTGTTTACATATCAGCATATATTCTTCTTATTATTATTATTATTATTGCATTATGACATTATCATCATGGCAATTAAGGAAATTCTATGCTTAAATTCCATTTATGCACAATTTATAAAATGTTTATTTATAAATAAAATGTATAAACTTTTTTGTAATTCTAATTATTTTTCAAGGTGATTCTCATTATTTAAGTTTTAGTTGTTTTAGTACTTCAGGTAGTGCTTAATAATATATAAAATAATGTAAATGTAATAAAATAATATAAAGATATAATAAGATGTAAAATAACCAATAAATGTCATTTTATAAAAAGTCATTATATTATTCCAATTTTAAGGTTTTATACACTTTTAATTAATATATATTGTATTTTAATAAAAAAAAACTACTTCTCATTCTTTAAGGTGATTCTCATTATCTTCACTTTATTATTATACACTGTAGTGTTATAACTTATGCTTACTATACTATAAACAGGAAAAAAAAACTTTATTAATATTTATACTTTTTATTCATATTTTTATTCATAATTAATATAAAATAAGAATGAATACAAATGTATATTTGAATTAAATATTTATATTTAAATATTTAAAATAATATATTATTAGCAATTTATATAAATATATAATTTATATGTAATTCAGATTATTTATTAATCTAATAATTAATATAAAATTACATAGAATTAAACCTAAATTAAATTATATAATAATAATAAATAATATTTATTAACAATAATAAATAATGTATATTCATAATTTTATATATATATATATATATATATATATAGATACATATATACATATATACATATATATATATATATATATATATATATATATACACACACACACTGACCAAAATTACAAACGCAACACTTTTGTTTTTGCCCCCATTTTTCTTGAGCTGAACTCAAAGATCTAAGACTTTTTCTGTGTACACAGTGTACAAATCTGTCTAAATCTGTGTTAGTGAGCACTTCTCTTTTGCCGAGATAATCCATCCACCTCACAGGTGTGGCATATCAAGATGCTGATTAGACAGCATGATTATTGCACAGGTGTGCCTTAGTCTGGCCACAATAAAAGGCCACTCTAAAATGTGCAGTTTCATCACACAGCACAATGCCACAGATGTCGCAAGTTTTGAGGGAGCGTGCAATTGGCATGCTGACTGCAGGAATGTCCACCAGAGCTGTTGCCCGTGAATTAAATGTTCATTAATCTACCATTAGCCATCTCCAAAGGCATTTCAGAGAATTTGGCAGTACATTCAACCGGCCTCACAACCGCAGACCATGTGTAACCACACCAGCCCAGGACCTCCACATCCAGCATCTTCACCTCCAAGATCATCTGAGACCAGCCACCTGGACAGCTGCTGCAACAATCGGCTTGCATAACCAAAGAATTCCTGCACAAACTGTCAGAATCCGTCTCAGGGAAGCTCATTTACATGCTCGTCATCCTCATCTGGGTCTCGACCTGACTGCAGTTTGTCATCGTAACCGACTCAAGTGGGCAAATGTTCACATTCGATGGCGTCTGGCACTTTGGAGAGGTGTTCTCTTCACGGATGAATCCCAGTTTTCACTGTACAGGACAGATGGCAGACAGCGTGTATGGTGTCGTGTGGGTGAGCGGTTTGCTGATGTCAACGTTGTGGATCGAGTGGCCCATGGTGGCGGTAGGGTTATGGTATGGGCAGGTGTATGTTATGGACAACAAACACAGGTGCATTTTATTGATGGCATTTTAAATGCACAGAGATACCGTGATGAGATCCTGAGGCCCATCGTTGTGCCATTCATGTTGCAGCATGATAATGCATGGCCCCATGTTGCAAGGATCTGTACAGAATTCCTGGAAGCTGAAAACATCCCAGTTCTTGCATGGCCAGCATACTCACCAGACATGCCACCCACACCTGTGCAATAATCATGCTGTCTAATCAGCATCTTGATATGCCACACCTGTGAGGTGGATGGATTATCTTGGCAAAGAAGAAGTGCTCACTAACACAGATTTAGACAGATCTGTGAACAATATTTGAGAGAAATAGGCCTTTTGTGTACATAGAAAAAGCCTTAGATCTTTGAGTTCAGCTCATGAAAAATGGGGGCAAAAACAAAAGTGTTGCGTTTATAATTTTGGTCAGTGTATGTATCGGTCAAAGACAAAAAAGGGTTTAAGAATAAAGACAATAAGTGTAATACTGCTTTAAATTGTTGTTTTCCAAAAATAAATAAATAAATAAATAAATAAATAAATATAATAATAATAATAATAATAATAATAATAATATATATATATATATATATATATATATATATATATATATATATATATATATATATATATATATGTATAAAGTTTTCTGTTTAATTTTAATTAAATTCAATTAAATTAATTAAAACAAAAAATAAATGTCATACATTTCTCCCTAATTTACAGAAGACACTCACTAAAATGTTATTCAATGTAACAATCTCGTCAGGCATATTTACATAAAAAATCAACTTATGACATATTAAAAGACAAATTACTTTCACCCCAAATACTAATTATTTGTAATTCCACATTTTTATTTTATTTTTTTACTCATTTAAAACACAAGAAAATGTAATATGCTCCCTTATTCTTTTATATATTTTAATATTTACAAGTCAGAATAAGCATGTTGTTTGAATTTTTACATAAATATTGTTACACATCTTAACATCTTTGACCCATATATATCATAATAATAATAATAATACAATAATAAGTTACAAAACTGATTATATTATGAACACAAAGCCTCAAGGAGCTTATTGTTTTTATAAAATGCTGGCATATATGATAAAAGAAAAATGCCTAAAAATTGTTCTGCCAAGAATTATAGTTTGTTAGCCTAAATGTTGCCAAGCAATATATAAACTTGGCATTAATGGAGCAGTTGAGATTATAGTCCAAAAGCCTGGAAGAACATTAGTATTTCTGAGCCAATATGTCAGGAGTGTTTTTACAGTAACAGTATTGAATCATACAGATGTGAGTTCATGTGCTTTATGAATCGCATAACCACTGTAGTTCTCATAATGCAAATGTTAACAACTTGCATTTTGAAAGTGCACAAACTTTGAGGTCTGCCTGTAAGTTATGTCGTAGAACAAAACAAGAAAGTCTCTTGAAGGAATGTAAACCACAGACCTTATTTAACTCATAAATAGAAAAGCTCTATTATAAAAACCCACATGAAATTCCTGAGGGAGCCCAGAGTGAATTATCCTGCCAGGTTGGCCTACAAATCTCTGTCACGACTGAACAGCTCAATACAGAAAAAGCATTTTTGAATCCAGATCGGCCAATCAGAATTCAGAGTGCTAACAATCCATTGTATACCAAAAAACATCAACAATCTCCATTTCATAATAAAAGCCTTATGAAATCAGTTTTATTTGTTTACTAATTCTGCTTTCCATTTAAATATTTCTGGATTTGTTTTAAACGATTTAATAAAACTTGAATGCTCAAAAAGCCTGTCAATTCGTAAAACTTTAACCATCTGAGAACTTATTAACATTTTATTTTTTCTGAAATTCTGTTGTTGGTTTTAATTTTGATTTTTAATACAAAATTTAATACAAAAAAATCATTTTCAAAACCTGTGGTCATCAAATAAATGCATACAATTTATCCAGTTTAAGTAATCTCTAACAGGTTTAATGTAATTTTTTGTCTTAAATATTAAATATTTTTATTTTACAGTAAATCATTACAATAGTAATATTTACTTTGTTTTTATTTAGTATTTTTCTTTAGTACTTATTAATAATAATAAGTACTATTATTACTATTATTGTTATTATATAAAGTGTTTTTTTGTTTCATTTATTTTACAGTAAAATATTGCAAATAGTAATATTTCTTATTTTGTTTTTATTTAGTCATTTTAGTAATAATAATATTAAATTGTGCAGCCCTGCAAACAAGCACAGCAATCCTGACTTTTATTTTTAGATTTTTTTATGATGATTATTATTTTTTAAATCCCAATTGCAATATTTAACTTTAAATAATATACCATAATGTAAATTATTTTTATTACATTTGTTTAATTTTAGAGTAAAAATAATACACAAGTAATATTTCTTATTTTGTTTTTAGTCATGTTTATTTAGTAATAATAATAATAATAATAATAATATTTATTATTATTATTATTATTATAATTATTATAAATTGTCCAGCCCTGCAAAAAGCACAGCACGTCTGACTTTTATTTTTATATTTTTTATGATTATTATTTATTATTTCAAATACCAGTAGCAATATTTTTTCATTTAAAAAAAATCCAAAATGCAAATTATTTTTTATTATTTATTTTTATCTTGCAGAGAAATATTACAGTAGTATCATTTCTAATGTTGTTTTTATTTAGTCATTTTTATTTGGTAATAATAATAATAATAATAATAATAATAAATTGTACAGCCCTGCAAACAAGCACAGCAAACAAGACTTTTATTTTCAATATTTTTAATGATTAGTTTTATTTTTTAATTCCAATTGCAATATGTAAATTATTATTCTTTTTATTTTTATTTTTTTTATTTTACAGTGATTTATTATTATTATTATTATTATTATTACTGTAAATTGTACAGCCCTGCAAACAAGCACAGCAAATGCAGTGAAATATTACAGTAGTAATATTTCTTTTGTTTTTATTTAGTCATTTTTATTTAGCAATAATAATTAATAACAATAGTACAGCCCTGCAAACAAGCACAGCAAACAAGATTTTACATTGATTTTAAATGATTATTATTATTATTTTTAAAAACTCAGCTGCAATATGTAAAATATTATTTTTATTACTTATTTTTTTTATTTTACAGCGAAATATTACAATGTTGTAAAACTGCCTCTTACCTTCAGCTTGTCGTATCGTTCTCCCAGCGCCGCCACCTGATGTTCACGGTGATGCCCGACCAGTTTACAGAGCGAGCAGATGAGCTGCTCATCAGTCACGCAGTACATGTTGACCTTCTCCTCTCCGTGTTCGGGACAGGCCAGTCCTCTGAGTCGTGAGTCAGGCACGGGCTCCGTGAGCCGGTGTCCCGTGAAGGGCTTCTTGTTGGGGTGAGTGGCGCGCAGGCATTCCTGGCAGTACGAAACCTCGCACGTGACGCAGGTCTTCACCGCCTCCTGTGGCGGGTCCTGCTCGCAGAACTGGCACTGGACGGCCTCGCACGGCGAACTCATGGCCGTGCCGTCATCCACCGCCGAGGGAAACGGCTCGCGGTTGCGCGGCGGGTTGCAGCGGCGCGTCTCGGTTGGCGAGTTCGGGCCGCTCAGAGAGGCCTTCTGGAAGCGGTCGATGATGTTCTGCAAAGTGACGTTGCGCTTGAGGCCTTCTAGACCCTGCTGGTCGAGGGTGATGACATAGCGACACGTGGGACACTGAAAGGCGGAGTACGGTTTGCTGGACTCGTCGAACGACGTGCAGTGGGACACGAGAATGCGATGGGCGCAGTTGAAACACAGGCTGTGGGCGCAAGGCAGCAGTAGAGGATCCTCGAAAAGCTCCAGACAGATTGGGCAAGTCAACTCCGACTCCAGTGTGTCCATCTTCAGTGAAGCGATGGTGACGTCAGCGAAACCCAGGGAAGCCGTTTAGCCGTCTGTGAACAATCAACACAACCTCAGTTAATACAATCTCCTACAGGTCGATGTGATTAGGTACAACGTTGCTGTCAGACTGCTGTCAGACTGAAATAGATTGAAGTTAAAAGTAGTTTTAAAGTCTAAAGCTTGAATGTTTTGAAGGCAATACAGTCTGTCAGACAGATAGAAAGACAGACAGATGATAGATAGCATGTTGTTAGCATGATTAGCAAGTTACTAGCATGTTGTTAGCATGATTAACATGTTTCTACCATGATTAACATGTCACTAGCATGTTGTTAACATTTTTATAGTATGATTAGCATGTTGCTAGCATGTATGTAGCACGATTAACATGTTGCTAGCATGTTGTGAACGTATTTTAGCATGATTAGCACGCTGTTTGCATGTTTCTGACATGATTAGCATGTCGCTAGCATGTTGTTAATATGTTTCTAGTATGAATAGCATGTTGCTAGTATGCTGTTAACATGTTTTTACCATAATTAGCATGCAATTAGCATGTTTCTAGTATGATTAGCATGTTGTTAGCATGTTTATAGCATGACTAACACATTGCTAGCATATTGTTATCATGTTTTAACATTATTTACATGCTGTTAACATGTTTCTAGCATGATTACCATGTCACTAGCATGTTGTTAACATGTTTTAACATTGTTAGCATTCTTTTGGCATGTTTCTAGCATGATTAGCTTGTAACTGGCATTGTTGTTAACATGTTTTAGTATGATTAGCATGTTGCTAGCATGTTTCTGGTATGATTAACATGTTTTAGCATGATTAGTATGCTGTTAGCATGTCTCTAGCATGATTAGCGTGTCACTAACATGTTGTTAGCATGTTTATAGTATGATAAGCATGTTGCTAGCATGTTTATAACATGATTAACACATTGCTAGCAAATTGTTATCATGTTTTAGCATTATTTGCATGCTGTTAGCATGTTTCTAGCATGATACTACCATGTTGTTAGCATGTTTCTAGTATGATTACCATGTTGCTAACATGTTTCTAGCATGATTAGCATGTCACTAGCATGTTGTTAACATGTTTTAGCATTGTTAGCATGCTTTTGGCATGTTTCTAGCATGATTAGCTTGTCACTAGCATTGTTGTTAACATGTTTTTAGTATGATTACCATGTTGCTAGCATGTTTCTGGCATGATTAACATGTTTTAGCATGATTAGCATGCTGTTACCATGTCTCTAGCATGATTAGCGTGTCACTAACATGTTGTTAGCATGTTTCTAGTATGATTAGCATGTTGCTAGCATGTTTCTAGTATGATTAACATGTTGCTAGCATACTGTTATCATGTTTTAACATGTTTTAACAACACGTTTCTGGTATGATTAACAAGTTACTATCATGTTGCTGGCATGTTTTAACATGATTAGCAAGTTATTAGATTGTTGTTAGTATGATTAGCATGTTGTTAGCATATTTCTAGCATGATTGGCATGTTTTAACATGTTTCTAGCATGTTTTAGCATTATTAACATGCTGTTAGCATGTTTTAACATGAAAACAACATACTACTACCTTGCTAATCATGTAAAAACATGCTAGTAAAATGTTACTGACTAACATGTTTATAGCATGTTACTTGCATGTTTTACATGATTAGCAAGGTAGTAGTATGCTGCTCTCATGTTTCTAGCATGATTAGCAAGTAACTAACATGTTGCTAGCATGTTTAGCATGTTGTTAACGTGCTTTAAAAAGAACAGCAAGTTACTAGCATGTTGCTAGCATTATTCTAGTTGCTAGGCTTGGCTAGTAAGTGATAGATAGATAGATACACAGACAGATAGATAGATAGATAGATATATAGATAGATAGATAGATAGATAGACAGATAGATAGATAGATAGACAGATAGATAGATAGACAGATAGATAGATAGACAGATAGATAGACAGATAGACAGATAGATAGACAGATAGATAGATAGACAGATGATAGATAGCATGTTGTTAGCATGATTAGCAAGTTACTAGCATGTTGTTAGCATGATTAACATGTTTCTACCATGATTAACATGTCACTAGCATGTTGTTAACATTTTTATAGTATGATTAGCATGTTGCTAGCATGTATGTAGCACGATTAACATGTTGCTAGCATGTTGTGAACGTATTTTAGCATGATTAGCACGCTGTTTGCATGTTTCTGACATGATTAGCATGTCGCTAGCATGTTGTTAATATGTTTCTAGTATGAATAGCATGTTGCTAGTATGCTGTTAACATGTTTTTACCATAATTAGCATGCAATTAGCATGTTTCTAGTATGATTAGCATGTTGTTAGCATGTTTATAGCATGACTAACACATTGCTAGCATATTGTTATCATGTTTTAACATTATTTACATGCTGTTAACATGTTTCTAGCATGATTACCATGTCACTAGCATGTTGTTAACATGTTTTAACATTGTTAGCATTCTTTTGGCATGTTTCTAGCATGATTAGCTTGTAACTGGCATTGTTGTTAACATGTTTTAGTATGATTAGCATGTTGCTAGCATGTTTCTGGTATGATTAACATGTTTTAGCATGATTAGTATGCTGTTAGCATGTCTCTAGCATGATTAGCGTGTCACTAACATGTTGTTAGCATGTTTATAGTATGATAAGCATGTTGCTAGCATGTTTATAACATGATTAACACATTGATTAGCAAATTGTTATCATGTTTTAGCATTATTTGCATGCTGTTAGCATGTTTCTAGCATGATACTACCATGTTGTTAGCATGTTTCTAGTATGATTACCATGTTGCTAACATGTTTCTAGCATGATTAGCATGTCACTAGCATGTTGTTAACATGTTTTAGCATTGTTAGCATGCTTTTGGCATGTTTCTAGCATGATTAGCTTGTCACTAGCATTGTTGTTAACATGTTTTTAGTATGATTACCATGTTGCTAGCATGTTTCTGGCATGATTAACATGTTTTAGCATGATTAGCATGCTGTTACCATGTCTCTAGCATGATTAGCGTGTCACTAACATGTTGTTAGCATGTTTCTAGTATGATTAGCATGTTGCTAGCATGTTTCTAGTATGATTAACATGTTGCTAGCATACTGTTATCATGTTTTAACATGTTTTAACAACACGTTTCTGGTATGATTAACAAGTTACTATCATGTTGCTGGCATGTTTTAACATGATTAGCAAGTTATTAGATTGTTGTTAGTATGATTAGCATGTTGTTAGCATATTTCTAGCATGATTGGCATGTTTTAACATGTTTCTAGCATGTTTTAGCATTATTAACATGCTGTTAGCATGTTTTAACATGAAAACAACATACTACTACCTTGCTAATCATGTAAAAACATGCTAGTAAAATGTTACTGACTAACATGTTTATAGCATGTTACTTGCATGTTTTACATGATTAGCAAGGTAGTAGTATGCTGCTCTCATGTTTCTAGCATGATTAGCAAGTAACTAACATGTTGCTAGCATGTTTAGCATGTTGTTAACGTGCTTTAAAAAGAACAGCAAGTTACTAGCATGTTGCTAGCATTATTCTAGTTGCTAGGCTTGGCTAGTAAGTGATAGATAGATAGATACACAGACAGATAGATAGATAGATAGATATATAGATAGATAGATAGATAGATAGACAGATAGATAGATAGATAGACAGATAGATAGATAGACAGATAGATAGATAGACAGATAGATAGACAGATAGACAGATAGATAGATAGATAGATAGATAGACAGACAGATAGATAGATAGATAGATAGACAGAGATAGATAGATAGATAGATAGATAGATAGATAGATAGACAGATAGACAGATAGATAGATAGATAGATAGATAGACAGATAGACAGATAGATAGATAGATAGATAGACAGATAGATAGATAGATAGACAGATAGATAGATAGATAGATAGATAGACAGATAGATAGATAGATAGATAGATAGATAGATAGATAGATAGATAGATAGATAGATAGATAGATAGATAGATAGATAGATAGAGATAGATAGATAGATAGATAGATAGATAGATAGATAGACAGATAGATAGATAGATAGACAGATAGATAGACAGATAGATAGATAGATAGATAGATAGATAGATAGATAGATAGATAGATAGATAGATAGATAGATAGATAGATAGATAGATAGATAGATAGATAGATAGATAGATAGATAGATAGATAGATAGATAGATAGATAGACAGATAGATAGATAGACAGATAGTTAGACAGATAGATAGATACACAGATAGATAGACAGATAGATAGATAGATAGATAGATAGATAGATAGATAGATAGATAGATAGATAGATAGATAGATAGACAGATAGACAGATAGATAGATAGATAAATAGATAGACAGATAGACAGATAGATAGATAGACAGATTGATAGACAGATAGATAGATAGACAGATAGTTAGACAGATAGATAGATAGACAGATAGATAGATAGATAGATAGATAGATAGATAGATAGATAGATAGACAGATAGACAGATACACAGATAGATAAATAGATAGACAGATAGACAGATAGATAGATAGACAGATTGATAGACAGATAGATAGATAGATAGATAGATAGACAGATAGATAGATAGACAAAGCTCTAGGAGAAGTTAGAGTTAATAATTTAGTCTCAGAAGAAGTTTAAATAGCATTTCAGTAAGTTGACTTTTTCCTAATAAATGCAGTCCTTCTGAACTTTCTATTCTTCAAAGAATCCTGAAAATTAAAATGTATCATCTTAAGCAGCAAATCAGCATATTAGAATGATTTCTGAATGATCATGTGACACTGAAGACCGGAGTAATGATGCTGAAAATTCAGCTTTGATCACAGAAATAAATTACATGTTAACATATATTCACATAGAGTTGTTTAAACATTAATAATATTTGACATTTTACTGTATTTTTGATCATAAATGCAGCCTTTGGTGAACAAACAAGAGTCCTTTTAAAAACATTTCCCATTCCAAACTTTTTAACGGTGGTGTATATTGCCTCAGAAACCACTCAAAGCTTTCATGACTCATTTATATTTCATAATCATAAGCTGCAGGAAAGAAAAACCAAAAAACTGAGAGCTCTTTATCCCAGTGAATTCCACTGAAATTTTCTTCTGCTATTTCAGTGTTTCTCCCAAGTAAAAGACCTCTAGAGTTTCAGAGGAGATCTTAAAAATGTCTCAGTCTGTAATCTGAAGTCAGACATCTCAATATGAACTTATATTTATCAAGTGATCTGAACCACTCCACATTCATTTTAAAGCTCTACACTCTTAGTCAATGGGATCATTCCATCTCAAATGATCCTTTTTTGTAAATTAAACAAAGATTATTGGATTATGCTTTACAATAAATTAATTCTGTGTCAAATTAGCAAAATTCTGAAACTTCCCAAGCTAAAATTTTTGAAAGACAAACATAAATAGTAATGAAAGTCAAAATATAAAATTTTACAGATGTATATTTACTCAGCAATCCAATGAAAATGGCCATTTACAGGCTTTGTAAATGACTTTAGAAAGATGGCAACATCATTATTTTATTTTTATACAGAGATCGGTAGATCTATTAGTAAAATTTGCTGACTTTAGCCATATTTGTTACATTATGTACCAATGGTGACCATTCAAAAATGGGAAAAATTCACTTTTTGTGTATTTTTTGCAAAGTGCTTATAACTCAAGATGTATTGAATATATCTTAACATGCTTTTACATGCTGGTTATTAATAAAAGTGTCTTTTAATATCTCCATTAAAAGAGATTTTGAGCCCAAGTATGAAACGTAATGTGGCCATGACTATTTTGTAGAGGTTGGTAGGTCTATTAGTAAAATCTGTTGACATTATATTCCAATGGTGACCATTCAAAAATGAAGAAAGCACTTTTTTGCTTATTTTTTTTTTCCAAAGTTTGTATGCCTGTAACTCAAGATGTATTAAATATATCTTAACACCCTTTTGTATTTTGGTTGTTTCTTTTGATATCTCCATTTTTAAGCCCAAGTATGGTTCATTTCCAGAGATATGGGGATCTTAATGTGGCCATGACTATTTTGTAGAGGAGGGTCAAAATGACCTGATTTGCAGCCAAATTTTAGGCTTTGTAAATGACTTTAGAAATATGGCAGCATCATTATTTTATTTTTACACAGAGATTGGTAGGTCTTTTAGTAAAATCTGTTGACTTTAATAATCCTTGTTGCATTATGTGCCAATGGTGTCCATTCAAAATGGGGGGGGGGGAATGCACTTTTTGTGTATTTTTTCCAAAGTTTGCATGCCTGTAACTCAAGATGTATTAAAGATATCTTAACATCCTTTTAGATGTTGGTTCTAAATAAAAGTTTCTTTTGATATCTCCATTTTTGAGCACAAATATGGTTCATTTCTAGAGAGATGGGGATCTTAATGTGGTCATGACTATTTTGTAAAGGGTCAAAATGACCTAAGATTTGGAGCCAAACTTTAGGCTTTGTAAATGACTTTAGAAAAATGGCAGCATCATTATGTTATTTTCACACAGAGATTGGTAGATCTTTTAGTGAAATCTGTTGACTTTAATAATTCTTGTTGCATTATGTGCCAAAAGAGACCATTCAAAAATGGGAAAAATGCACTTTTTGTGTATTTTTTCCAAAGTTTGAATGCTTGTAACTCAAGATGTAAGAAGATATCTTAACATCCCTTTAGATGTTGGTTGTTAATAAAAGTTTCTTTTGATATCTCCATTTCTGAGCCCAAACATGATTTAATTCCAAAGATATTGGGATCTTAATGAGGCCATGACTATTTTGTAGAGGGTCAAAATTACCTAAGATTTGGAGCCAATTTTAAGGCTTTGTAAATGACTTTAGAAAGATGGCAGCATCATTACTTTATTTTTATACAGAGATCGGTAGATCTATTAGTAAATTTTGCTGACTTTAGCCATATTTGTTGCATTATCTGCCAATGGTGACTATTCAAAAATGGGAAAAATGCACTTTTTGTGTATTTTTTCCAAAGTTTGCATGCTTATAACTCAAGATGTATTGAATATATCTTAACATGCTTTCATATGCTGGTTATTAATAAAAGTGTCTTTTAAGATCTCCAATTCTGAGCCCAAGTATGAAACGTAATGTGGCCATGACTATTTTGTAGAGGTTGGTAGGTCTATTAGTAAAATATGTTGACATTATATTCCAATGGTGATCATTCAAAAATGAAGAAAGCACTTTTTTGCTTATTTTTTCCCCAAAGTTTGTATGCCTGTAACTCAAGATGTATTAAATATATCCTAACATCCTTTTGTATTTTGGTTGTTTCTTTTGATATCTCCATTTTTAAGCCCAAGTATGGTTCATTTCCAGAGATATGGGGATCTTAATGTGGCCATGACTATTTTGTAGAGGGTCAAAATGACCTGATTTGGAGCCAAATTTTAGGCTTTGTAAATGACTTTAGAAATATGGCAGCATCATTATTTTATTTTTTACACAGAGATTGGTAGGTCTTTTAGTAAAATCTGTTGACTTTAATAATCCTTGTTGCATTATGTGCCAGTGGTGACCATTCAAAAATGGGAAAAACGCACTTTTTTGTGTATTTTTTCCAAAGTTTGCATGCTTGTAACTCAAAAAGTATTAAAAATAACTTATCATCCTTTTAGATTATGATTCTCAGCAAACTTTTCTTTTGGTATCTTCGTTTTTAAGCCCCAGTATGGTTCAGTTCCAGAGATATTGGAATCTCAATGTGGCTCCATTAGTTAACAAACTGCATGTTTGTTTTAAAATTCCCCTTAATGTTCAGGTTGATTATCTGTAAAATTTTAACAGCTATAATAATATATTATAAAACTTAAAATCTGAGTTTGAAATATCACAACAGTAATATAATAAGGATTCAAACTACTTTTGGATTACTTTAACATAACTACCCAGCACTTCTTGAACTATTAAAAAGAGCAGAAAATTAGCAATAAAATGGGAAAGCGGCAACGTCACACAAATATTATTTGCATACGTCCTAACAGCACCACCCAGACTCCGCATTAGGCCTGTTTGGATCGTGTTTTTCATTGTTTAATGTTATAACGCCATAAAAGTTTTAAAAATCAAGATTTCCAAAATCATTTCAGCCAGTTTCAGCAATATGATCTCCTCAGAGAAGGGTTTGACGGCTCAGTCGAGCAGAAAGCTTCGTCCCGATCTGCTGCTAGTACACTAAGGCTTTGTTTCTGACAGCTCCATCAGCGCAGATGTAAGCAGGCGGACTATTGGCCATCACGTTAAATCGGGTGAATTCTCATCATCCTCTCATTATGTGTGAAAAGACGCTAAAGCTCATTACTCCACAATGGCCTGTAAAGCTGTGAGAAGATGCAGTAATTACTGTTGGCACATCCACTGAGCAACTGTTTCTCAAAGCCATCGGGAAACAAAGGAACAATTGTCTGAAGCCAATACAATATCTGTAAAAATTTGCACAGGAACAGTCGGACACTGTAAACCATGACCTTCCTTTTCTATACGATGCATCTTGACCACAATAAAGAGGCTCAAATAAAGTATTCATTATATTAATATTAGTTTAGTGATAAACATATGCATTTATCATTATTCTTCACCTTCACTTAACCCAAATTATGCTTCTATTACACAAAAATACAACATTTTTCATTATTTTAAAATGATCATAAACTCAAGAAAACTCAATAACACAATATAATAACTAACAAAAATGGAAGAATGGAAATGACGTAGACCAAATACTGATATTTGAGCATCTATGATCAATTTTTGAATCTTAATCACAATATGGAAGCTCAAATAACTTATTTATTAAATGAAAATTAAAATATAGCAATTAAATATGTTGGTTTATCATTATCTGTTTTCATTTAACCCAAACATTTTTCACATTTTAAAATAATAATAAACTTAACAAAACACAATAATGCAATAGAATAAATAATAAAAATGGAAGAATGGGAATTGTGTAGAGACCAGACAATTATATTTGAGGATCTTTAATCAATTTTTGAATTTTAGCCACAATATGGAAGCTCAAATAAAGTATTTATTATATTAAAATTAAATTTAGCAATTAAAAAAATTAAAAAAATTAGCAATAAAATATGTTGGTTTATCATTATCTGTTCTCATTTAACCCAAATGATGCTCCTATTCCACAAAAAAAAAAATCACATTTTTCACATTTTAAAATATAATAATACAATATAATAAACAATAAAAATGGAATAAAAGCCTCTTTGTTGTTGTTGTTTTTTTATGTGGAAGCTTTAATAAAGTATTCTTTATATTAATATTAGTTTAGCAATAAACATATGTTGGTTTATTATTATTATTATTATCTGCCCTCATTTAACCCAAATTATGCTCCTATTACACAAAAATATAACATTTTAAAATAATAATAAACTAAAAAAAATTAGTAATACAATATAATAAATAACAAAAACTGAAGCATTGCAATTATATAAAGAGCAAACACTTGTATTTGAGCCTCTCGATGATTTTTTTCTTATATGTTAACCATAACATGGAAGCTCAAATAAAGTATTTATTATATAAATATTAATGTAGTAATAAACATATGTTTGTTTATCATTATCTGAACTCATTTAACCCAAATGATGCTCCTATTACACAAAAATATCACATTTTACACATTTTAAACTCAAGTAAACACAATAATACAATATAATAAATAATACAAATGGAAAAATGGAATTAATAATGACACCTAACACTTATATTTGAGCCTCTTTGTTGTTGTTGTTGTTATTGTTTATGTGGAAGCTCTAATAAAGTATTATTTATATTAATATTAGTTTGGCAATAAACATTTGAGTTTATGATTATCCACCCTCATATAACCTAGATTATGTTCAGATCACACAAAAATATGATTATGATTTCACACTTCTCATGTTTTAAATAATAATAAAGTCAAGAAAACTCAATAATTCAATATAATAATAACAAACATTAAAGCATTGTAATTATATTCAGACCAAACACTTATATTTGAGCATTTTTGATTATTTTTGAATCTTAACCACAATATGGAAGTTCAAATAAAATATTTATTACATTAACACTAGTTTAGCAATAAAACATATGTGGGTTTATCATTACTCACACTCATTTAACCTAAATTATGCTCCTATTACACCAAAATATCACATTTTTCATATTTTATAATAATATAATAATAAGAAAACTCAATAATACAATATAATAAACAATAATTATGGCAGCATTGGAATTAAATAAATACCAAACACTTATATTTGATCATCTTTGATGAGTTTTTGAATATTAACCACAATATGGAAGTTCAAATAAAGTATTTCTTAATTTTAGATTAATTCAGCAATAAATATATGTTGGTTTTTCATTATCTGCCGTCATTTAACCCAAATTATCATATTACACACATAAATATAAATTTTTTCATATTTTATAATAATAATAAACTCAAGAAAACATAATAATACAATATAATAAATAATGCAAATGGAAAAATGGAAATATTAAAGACATCCAACACTTACATTTGAGCCTCTTTGTTGTTGTTTTATCTCAACCACAATTTGGAAGCTCTAATAAAGTATTCTTTATATTAATA
This sequence comes from Labeo rohita, assembly GCF_022985175.1. Taxonomy (NCBI): domain Eukaryota; kingdom Metazoa; phylum Chordata; class Actinopteri; order Cypriniformes; family Cyprinidae; genus Labeo; species Labeo rohita. The sequence continues at coordinate 35,551,000 of NC_066877.1, forward strand.
TTAGTTTAGCAATAAACATATGTGTCATTATCCACCCTCATATAATCTAGATTATACCCATTACATAAAAATATGAATATGATGTTTTAAAATAATAATAAAGTCAAGAAAACTCACAAAATTTAAGCATTGCATTATATAAAGACCAAACACTCATATCTTTTTAAAAAGCAATAAAGATATATAGGTTTCCCATTATGCACCCTCGTTTAACCTAAATTATGCTCCCCTTACATAAAAATATGACCTTGATTTCACACTTTTAACTGTAAAAAAAAAAAAAAAAAAAAGAATTCAGCTCTTCTCACCGGCAGTGTTTTATTTCTACTCTAAATGCATCCATAAAAGATAATAAATTAAAAGTTGCGAATGATTTGAAGATCACTGGACTGGAAACTGGATGTGAACGGGTTAAAGTATGAAATCCGAAGCATCAGGATGAATTAATGTTTAACTGTTAAAATTCCTTAAGAGCAACAAAGCCAAAAAATATGATCTCTGAACATTTACGTACTTCAAAATCTCAGCTGAAGAGAACAAACGTAGCCCAAATGCCACATTTCCACAGGAATTAACTTTAAACTCGCTGAAAGTATCGTTTTCCAAACCCTCTGAGAGCAACACAAAGCATTTGATTCTCAATCAACAGCGTTTGAAACTAAAAACACATGTTTTCTGGAGACAGGTACATGCAGCCATTGAAACACAGACTATTGTACAGTAAATGCTGCCACACACACTCACAAATATTACAGTACGCAGTTCTGTTTGACCCACCGATGGATTTCGCGTCGCTTCACGCTTCACAGCCATTTCCAGAACTTCTGTACAGATTTCAGAAAGCTTGTTTTTCGCGGAAAAAAGCTCTTGTGCCAGGGCAAGAATCGCAGATGGTGCAGTCACCCATAACACGCTAATCCAAAGTCACGGCCGGAGCGGAGCTGCCCTCACTCACACACACACACACACACACACACACTCACTCATCCACGCACACACACACATAAACACTACAGATGGGAAGTCCGACCCATTTCCGCGAATCGGTTCTTTCGAACGAATCGTTTCAATGAACGCGCGACTCAGTGATTCTTTTGCGTCATCGCGTAACCTCTAAACGTTTTCATAAGAAGCAGGTATGACATTGTTTAGACACCCATTTTTGATTTGGTATTTTTTGTATTTATTCATTTTTTATTTTTTTGGTCTGTTATATTTTGTTACTGTCCTCTGGCACTGTTTCATTAGATTGATGTTGTTCATCTTTTTGTATTTTTCCTTTGCATCTGAATGTTTCTCATTGTATTGTTCTGATGTGGCATAAAAAAAAAAGTTTACATTAAAAAAAAAAAAAACGTTTTCATAAGTTACTCTTTGAATCTAGACACTTTCACTGCAAATTTATTATTAATTTATTGCGATTTCTTGATAAATTTTATATTCATAAATGTACATTTTCAAAGAAAACAATAATTCTATTGCATTTAAGACTTTCATGAGTCTTATAAGATACATAGTATGCTTTGGGTTAATGTTTGTAACCCTCATTGTCTCCATATTTTAGAGAACTGTTGTTCTTTAATTGCATAATAATAGAAAGTTGTAATAAAGCATGTAAGCACGTTAGTGCTGTTTTAGCACAATTTATTTAGGCGAGACTATAATAGTTTTTTGTTAATGTTTTAATTCTTTTGTTAAAGTTTTAGTCATGTTTTTGTCATTTTTTTTTAGTGTTTTTAAGTCTTTTAATTTATTTAGTTTTTAATATTTCAACGTACACAACAAAAACTGAAAAAGACTCTGAAATAAATTAAGAATTATTTAAGAAAGTATTACAAAGTATAAAAATTGTAGTTTTTTATATTTTATTGCATTTCAGTTGTTTAGATTATTACAAGTAACTTTATAATTTTTTCATGCTTTTTAGGTTTAGTTTACACTATCCATACATATATGTGACCCTGGACCACAAAACCAGTCATAAGGGTCAATTTTTCGAAATTGATATTTATACATCATCTGAAAGCTGAATAAATAAGCTTTCAATTGATGTTTGGTTTGTTAGCATAGACCAATATTTGGCTGAGATACAACTATTTGAATATCTGGAATCTGAGGGTTAAAAAAAAATCAAAATATTGAGAAAATCACCTTTAAAGTTGTCCAAACGAAGTTCTTAGCAATGCATATTAGTAATCAAAAATTAAGTTTTAATATATTTACAGTAGAAATTTTACTAAATATCTTCATGGGACATGACCTTTACTTAATTTCCTAATGATTTTTGTCATAGAAGGAAAATCAATAATTTGACCCATACAATGTATTTTTGGCTATTGCTACAAATATACCCCAGCGACTTAAGACTGGTTTTGTGGTCCAGGGTCCCATACACACACACACACACACACACATATATATACTATATTGCCAAAAGTATTCGCTCACCTGCCTTGACTCGCATATGAACTTAAGTGACATCCCATTCCTAATCCATAGGGTTCAATATGACGTCGGTCCACCCTTTGCAGCTATAACAGCTTCAACTCTTCTGGGAAGGCTGTCCACAAGATTTAGGAGTGTGTTTATGGGAATTTTTGACCATTCTTCCAGAAGCGCATTTGTGAGGTCACACACTGATGTTGGATGAGAAGGCCTGGCTCTCAGTCTCCGCTCTAATTCATCCAAAAGGTGTTCTGTCGGGTTGAGGTCAGGACTCTGTGCAGGCCAGTCAAGTTCATCCACACCAGATTCTGTCATCCGTGTCTTTATGGACCTTGCTTTGTGCACTGGTGCACAGTCATGTTGGAAGAGGAAGGGGCCAGCTCCAAACTGTTCCCACAAAGTTGGGAGCATGGAATTGCCCAAAATGTCAGAGTTCCTTTCACTGGAACTAAGGGGCCAAGCCCAGCTCCTGAAAAACTACCCCACACCATAATCCCCCATCCACCAAACCTTACACTTGGCACAATGCAGTCAGACAAGTACCGTTCTCCAAACCCAGACTCGTCCATCAGATTGCCAGACGGAGAAGCGCGATTTGTCACTCCGGAGAACACGTCTCAGCTGCTCTAGAGTCCAGTGGCAGCGTGCTTTACACCACTGCATCCGACGCTTTGCATTGCACTTGGTGATGTATGGCTTGGATGCAGCTGCTTGGTCATGGAAACCCATTCCATGAAGCTCTCTGCGCACTGTTCTTGAGCTAATCTGAAGGCCACATGAAGTTTGGAGGTCTGTAGTGATTGACTCGTTGGCAACCTCTTCGCGCTATGCGCCTCAGCATCCGCTGACCTCGCTCCATCAGTTTATGTGACCTACCACTTCATGGCTGAGTTGCTGTCATTCCCAAACGCGTCCACGTTCTTATAATACAGCTGACAGTTGACTGTGGAATATTTAGGAGTGAGGAAATTTCACGCCTGGACTTGTTGCACATGTGGCATCCCATCACAGTTCCACGCTGGAATTCACTGAGCTCCTCAGAGCGACCCAATCTTTCACAAATGTTTGTAAAAACAGTCTGCATGCCTAGGTGCTTGATTTTATACACCTGTGGCCATGGAAGTGATTGGAACACCTGATTCCGATTATTTGGATCGGTGAGCGAATACTTTTGGCAATATAGTGTATATATATATATACTGTAAAAAATAAAAAACACAATTTGTTGAGTGAGCTTAAAATAATTTGTTACCCTGCTGCCTTAAAATTTTAAGTTCAGTCAACTAAAATAAGTTTATTCAACTTGAAATGTTAAGTTGTACTAAGTAACAACTTAGATATTTGTGTTTGCTAAATTTAACAGATGGGTAAGTAACCCAGCTGCCTTAAAATTTTAAGTTGATTCAACTCAAATATCTAAGTTGTCACTTTTAGTATAATTTAACATTTCAAGTTGAATAAACTTTTTTTTGCGTTGACTGAACTTACAATTTTAAGGCAGCCAGGTTAAAAAAAATTTTTCATCTCTTAAAACGTTGTTAAACTTATAACATGGCACACAAATACCGTCAAATTATAATATTATAAAATGAAGATTTTTTTTTTTTGTGGCAATAGTTTATATAAAATTCATAAAATTACAACAACCACAACAACATTAATTGTTTTAATAATAATAATAAAAATTAATAAAATATACATATGCTTCAGAGTTATTAGTGTAAACTAAACCTAAAAGCATGAAAAAACATATTATATTATTAATATAACAACATTATTACTTATATAAAATTATACACACACACATATACATATTGTATGTTAACTTTATTTATTTTATTTTATTTAATAATTAATATATAATTTATATATAATTGTATATTTATATAAATTATGCATAATTAGATTTACAAATACATTAATATTTAATCATATAATATTGAATATATTAATTTTTAATTACATAATTAATATTTTTCATCTCTTAAAAAGTTGTTATATAGTTGTTTATATATTAAAAATATTTCGAAATAATACCAATTATATGAATACAAATATATACATGTAAATACATGTAAATACTTTCAAAATATATACTGTATGTGTGTATTTATATATACATAATAAATATACACAGTAAACACACATATATTACAAGAAAAATCGCAATGAATCATTTAACAGCACTAATAAATAACACAAATGGAAAAATGAAAAATAATAATGACACCTAACAATTATATTTGAGCCTCTTTGTTTTTGTTCTTTGTTTTTTTTTTTTGTTTGTTTGTTTGTTTTTTCCCTTAACCACAGTATGAAGCTCTAATAAAGTATTTTTTATATATTAGTTTAGCAATAAACATATGTTGGTTTATCACTATCTGCCCTCATTTAACCTTTAATAGACTCAAAACACACACACACACACACACACACACACACACACATTCTTGCATTTGTGGTTTACGGGGACTCTCCATAGGCGTAATGGTTTTTATACTTTACAAACCGTATTTTCTATCGCCCTACACCTAAACCTAGCCCTCACAGGAGACTGTGCACACTTTTTGAATGTCATAAAACACTGTTTAGTATGTTTTTTAAGCCTTTTGTTTTACGGGGACACAGGAAGTGTCCTCATAAACCATGTTTACATTGTAGTACCCATGTCATTATACACATTTGTGTCCTCATAAACCACAAATGCCAGAACACACACACACACACACACACACACAATAATACAATAAATAATAATAAAATACATACATTTTACCTTATTATATTATTAAAATTTTACAGTATTTCTGTACCATTTTATGTAATTAATTTATATAATTAAATATGAATATATTAATTATTATATTATAATATATTTGTACTTATGATCCATATTTAATAATACTAAAGTATGAAACCTCAAATCATTTTACTCAATTGATTTTACTCTTAACAATATTTTTATTGATTTATTTATTGTGTATTTTTAAGTCTTTAAGTCTTTTTAAATAACACAAAAATATGTATCCACACACAAAAACAATTAACTGAAGATTTATTGTCGATTTAGAAAAGATTTCTATAGGTTTTGAATCACCACGAATCGAAATGACGAATCGAACGAATCATTTAGAGCGGTTTTGCGAACTGGCTCGAGAAAAGATCCGACTCAAAAGAACGATTCGCTTGGCGAATCGGAGTCGGACATGACTAATAAAACACACACAGAGAGAGAGAGAGAGAGACTCGGAGGGAGAGAGGCGCTGTAAGTAAAGTTAGCACAACAGGAAAAGCTGCCCGATAATTCCAGGAAAACCGACTCCACCTAGTGAAACGCCGTATAAAGAGAGACGAGAGAAGCGCTGCGGGTCACTGTCTATCTGCCGCTCCCGCCGCACAAAGCCGCCCTTCATCCGAGTGCCCTCACTAGGGAATACCGCTCAACGGGACGAGCCCCAAACAGCTCTGGCGTGACTTTCGCATCCGAATAAATATTTATACGATGACTTCATCTGTAATCGATACATGTGCGAGAGGCTGTTAGAGAAACAAACAAATGCGTTCATTCCCATTCAAACCAGCAGCGCGATTAAAGCAGATTTATCTGGTTAACCGTGTAATTATGTCGTTTCTCATCGGATTGACCTCCTCCCCTGCTGTCCACTCAATTGGTTTTGCTTCACGACCCAGATGCTACACGGATAGCCTATAAAAAGTCCTTAATGTCTTTGAAATTAATTAATGTTACCATGAAATTAAAGCCCGACAATATGAAAATCATTAGGGCGACAGGCTGAGAGAACTGGCCGTTTTGTAACAACTGTTATTTAACATTAGCAGGACACATGGAGCAAACACTGGCCAAATATTGTTTTATATTATTAGCTGTAATACCAAGTGACAGATGGATTTGTATCAAAATATGACTGAGTTTGTTTGGACACATGACCTCTGATGACCTTAGCATTGGCTTTTTCTTCTCTTTAAATGCAGATTTTGCAAATACTGGTATTGGTAGTTAGGTAAGTAAGTAAATAAATAAATATTAATATAAACGTGTATATATTTATTTATATTAATAATTAATATATTTTGATATATATTTATTTTATTTTGTTTATTATTATAATTAATGTAAAATTATAATTATTCAATAATAATTGATCAAATATTAGTTTAAATAATAATAAATTATTAAATAAGAATATATATAGTATTTATTTATTTTATTAATGTAATAATTAATGTGCAATTATGTATAATTTTATTAATATTTTATTAATACAAATAATAATTAATACAATTGTACATTTTAATTAAATATATTTATAATAAATATTTTTTATTTTGTCGTAATTAATGTAAAATTATAATTATTAAATAATAATTAATTAGTTTAAATAATAATAAATAAGATAATCACATAATACAAATGTATAATGCATAGAGAGAGAGAGAATTTATTTTTTAAATTTAACTATGTACAATTATATATAATTTGTATAATTTTTTTGTTACTATTAAATAATAATTAATAAAAATGTATATTTTAATTAAATAAACATTTTATATTCTTATTACATTAATTCCTATTACATTTTGTATAAATATATAATTTATTATATTTACTATAAACAATTATATATAATTAATTTAAATATATTTAAACATATTTATATTTAAAAATTTAATATTATTTTTTATTATTTTTATTACTAATTAATATAAAATAATAATTAATACAAATGTATAATTTTAATTCAATATTTTTAAAATAATATATTCATTATTACTTATAAATAATTAATTTAAATATAATTTATATATAATACAACATTCTAATTTAAGAATTAATATACAATTATATAAATATATAATTAAACCTAAATATATTTATAAATATAATTATGAATAATTATATATATATATATATATATACACACACACACACACACACACACACACACACACATTTTTTTTTATATTAAATTAAATTTATGTTTGTTACATTAACTTTTAATTTTAATTAAATTTTAATATTAGAATTAACATAATAATGTATATTTTTGTGTATAAATAATGTATGTATATTTTTATTAATGTTATTAATACAATTTTCCTCAAATTTTCAATACTGTAATACAGACATTTCATGTTTGAGTGTTTTGTAAATTTAAATCAGCATAAACTAGAAGACAATCTGGGTTAAATGTAATGAAAATAATGTTGCAATGCAAAATGCATTGAAACGTTCATCAAAATATTCATTTTATTTAGGCAAAATATATTTACTTATTTCTTTCATTTGATTTTGGGATGAAAATCTGATCTGCAAACATTCTGTAAATGAGATTGGTTCCACTTCCATCGGTGACAGTTATTAATAATGTATCAAAAATAGAATGCATTTCCTGATTCATTTGCTATCTCACTCGTCTCGGCGGTTTCACAGGCTTGCAGCATCTCTCTGCTCTCACGGAAAACGAATTTTGACGAAGCAGGTCAGTTTTTCCTAGCAGCTGTCCAAGGCTTCAGAGCAGCTCATGTCAGACGTGGCCTCGGGACCGAATGACTATCACACACACAGACGACACTCTCACACGACGGCACACTGACCTCCAGTTAAACACGCGCAAACCCGGCACGCAGATGCCAGCTCAGCTCACTGTGATGAACACCACTGAAAACACCCTCAATGCACTCAGTGTTAAAACATTACATGTGCACTACACTGTTTGTTGACATAGACATATGAATAAAAAAATCTAGTTAATGTTGCATTTATCTTGTCTTGATTTGCATGACTGCAAAATAATATGAAGTCTGGGTACATAAAATAAAATAAAATATATATACTTAGAACAATAAAAAAAAAATGCTAATGATATAAAAACACACAACTATTTGTTAAAAATACCAAAAAATACAAAAAATACAAAAATAATAATGCTAGCACAAAAAAAGTAATATACATGAAAAAAAAAATGCAATTAAAAAAAGTAATGATATTAAAGTAAATTTATCTCTTATTTGCATGCGTGGCCTTGACACAATTCAAAACCTTTCATGACTGCAGAATGATATAAAGTTTGGGTAAATAAAATAAAATAAAATAAAATAAAATATGTATGCTTAAAACAATTTAAAAATACAAAAAATAAATAAATTATGTTAGCACAAAAAATGTTAATAATATAAAAAAATTAAAATATATGCTTAAAATAATTAAAAATATATATATATTATAAATATTTATCTAGTCTTTATTTGCATGCCTGGAGTTGACACAATCCAAAAACTTTCATGACTGCAATAAAATCTTAAAACAATAAAGAAACTATGTGCTATAATGATATAAAAACAAAATTAAAATAATATATACTTAATACAATAAAAATTGCTAATGATATAAAAATAAGAAATTATTCTTAGCAACATAAAAAAATAGAAATGAAAAACAGATGCTCAACACAATAAAAAAATTGTTAAAGATAAAAAAAAATAAATAATGCTTAACACCTTAAAAACTACTAGCACATTATATGAAAAAAAAAAACAAAAAACAGAAAAATAAAACAAAAAAATCTGTTTTTATTTGTTAATACGTGAACAAAAAAAAAATAATAATAAAAAACAGGAATGCATGCTTAACACAATATTATTTGCTAATGGTATACAAAAATAATAAAATTTAAACATATGCTTAATGCATTTGCTAATGATAAAATAAAAAAAAAAATAAAATAAAATAAATGTATGCTTGACACAATAGAAAGCTATTTGCTAATTATATAAAATTAATATCAATTAATTAATATTACTATGAACTGCAAAACTTAATAATATGCAAAATGATTAACAAGACAAATTATTAACAGTCTATGAAAACAAGTCTTATTTTACACAATTTTGCATCTCCAGTAAATGCATCATGTTTTAGTACGTTTACTGAAAAACAAGGAAATAATACTGATTTAGAAAATCTTTTTGTGATATTTAGATGTTAAGCATGACATTTTAGTAAGTAATTAGTCACGTCTCTCACGTGCATGCACTATACGTGGTTTGATCTCATTGATCAGTCTCCTTCCAGCTGTTTTCCAACGTCAAACTACTTAAAAAGGCCCTTATACTGTATTAGTGTGGTGCAAACTGGCACTGGCAATCAATGAAAGCACACATGGAGCCAGACGCTGTGCCATCTGCATCACAGATCAATGCCGGCTGGATAACGTGGGGAAAAGACCAACCATCCAGACGTGATTTGAGGATCGTGACCGGAGATGACTGATATTCCCATTCAATCTCATGATCATCATCATCATCCTCCTCCCTGCAGTGATTATTGACAGATTCCTGCCCTGCCCTGACAAAACCAGACCTTCTCTGGTGAAAATAATAACAGAAGGTTCAGTTCAGTTCAGCTCTTGATCTCACCACCGAGATATTTCAATGGTTCACTCGTATACATCAAAGCTGTTGTTCTTTTTCAGCTGCAGAACTTTGTTAGAGTTTTTTTGTGCTCCAAAATGTATTAAAACAAGTGACTGTATGTGCACGGAAATCTTTACTAACTTTACTTTTCAGCATCATTTCTGCTTTTTAAAGTCTTTTTGAAGTGTTTGCATATCTGTTTTGAAGTATTGCATATCTATTGCTTATCATTTCCAACATAACATGCTGTTGTTTCGTTTTTTTGGCATTTAATTTAATGTCGTTTGGTCTAAATTAATTTTGAGGACATATTTGTAGATCACATTTTTACATCATGCATATTTCATTATTATAATTTGCATTTAATTGCATTGCATTTTTGTAATAAATTGTATATTTTCACAGTAATGTTACTGTAATTAAATCAATGTCCAGGATCAAGGTACCACGCATTTATACAAAATGTGCAAAATCTTTAGTTCAAACATAATGCATGTGTTTGCCAACCACTGCATTACTATATTCTGCTTGTTCCATTTTCCTTTAAAATAGCTTTTTATTGGATTTGTTTTGTTTGTTTGTTTGGTTGGTTGGTTGTTTGTTTGTTTGCATTTAATTCAATGACAGTTGGTCTAAATAAATTTTGGGATATTTGTGAAACACATTTTTTATAGCATGCATATTTTTATTTTTCATTTTTATTTATTTATGTAGTTATTGCATTAAATGCAATTGCATTACATATTTTTAATAAATTAAATTTGTACAGCATGCATTTATATATTGCATTGTTAAATCATTGTTCAGCATCAAGGTATAACGCATTTATACAAAATGTGCAAAATCTTTAGTGACATTTGGTCTAAATAAATTTTTTGGGACATATTTGTGAATCACATTTTTATAGCATGCATATTTCCTTTTTTTAATTGCATTGCATATTTTTAATTTAATTTCATTGCATATTTTTAATAAACTGCATTTTTACAGCATGCATATTACATTGTTAATTAAATCAATGTTCAGCATCAAGGCACCATGCATTTATACAAAATGTGCAAAATCTTTAGTTCAAACATAATGCATGTGTTTGCCAACCACTGCATTTCTGTATTCTGCATGTTCCATTTTCCTTTAAAATAGCTTTTCATTAGATTTTTTTTTTTTTTTTTGCATTTAATTAAATTGTGAATCACATTTTTTAGCATGCATATTTCTATTTTTATCTGTTTATTTATTTTTTGTTCATTTAATTTAATTGCATTTCATATTTTTTTATAAATTGCATGTTTTTACAGCATGCATATTGCATTGTTAATTAAATCATTGTTCAGCATTAAGGTACTATGCATTTACACAAAATGTGCAAAATCTTTACGTCAAACATGCATGTGTTTGCCAACCACTGCATCTATATCTGCATTTAATTCAATGGCATTTGGTCTAAATAAACTTTGGGACACATCTGTGTACACATTTTTTTTTAGCATGCATATTTCCATTTTCATTTTATTTATTTATTGCATTTAATGCAACTGCATTGCATATTTTTAATAAATAATAAATAATACACTTTATAAACACAGCATGCATTTGTATATTGTACTGTTATTAAAATATTCAGCATCAAGGTGCCATGCATTCATACAGTTTAGTTTAAACATTATGCAAGTGTTTGACACCCAATGCATTTTATTATTTTCAACATAACACTGCAGTTCTGTACAATGTTTTAATTAAAAGTATACTTGTTATTTCCTTTTAAATAGCTTTTGAGCTTTTTTCTCACATTTAATTCTAAGACATTAGGTCAAAATACATTTTGGGATATATTTGTCAGTAGCACATTTTATAGCATCCATATTTCCTTTTTTTATTTAATTGCATTGCATATTTTTTTAATGAATTGCATATTTTTACAGCATGCATATAATTAAATCAATGTTCAGCATCAAGACACCATGCGTTTATACAAAATGTGCTAAATCTTTAGTTGAAGCATAATGTGTGTGTTTGCCAACCACTGCATTTCTATATTCTGCTTCCATTTTCCTTTAAAATAGTTTTTCATTGGAATTTTCTGCATTTAAGTCAATGACATTTGGTCTAAATAAATGTTGGGATATTTGTGAATTACATTTTTTAGCATGCAAATTTATTTATTTATTTATTGCATTTAATGCAATTTCATTACATATATTTTTAATCAATGACACATTTTTGCAGTATGCATTTGTATATTGCATTATTAATTCAATCAGTGTTCAGCATTAATTTAAATGTAATGATTGAGTTTGGCAACCAGTGCACTTTTATTATTTTATCAATTGTTTTACTTGAAAGTCTGCTTGTGCTTAATATTTTGCATTTGATTCAATCCCAGCTACAAGAGAACATTCTCAGAACTTCAGTTAACATTCTGGCAAAGGTATGAACAAACATTCCTCCAGGAACGTTACCAGAACATTTCACTGAACTTTTTTTCCTGTATCGTTTTCTTTGGACGTTCCTCTAATGATTTTTTAAAAAATGTTACTAGTTGTTTTAGAACGTCCATAAGTATATAAAAGATATAATGCACCTAATTAATAATTGCATCTTTTTGCAGCATGCATTTGTATATTGCATGGTTAATTAAATCAATGCATTGAGAAATGCATTAATAAAACGTGCAGAATCCGTCCAAACGTAATCCACATGCTGTGGAATGAAACCTGAACATCTTAACAGCGACATCTGTTGGTAGTTATTAGAAAAATATAACTGTCCCGAGATAAACTGTCTAACATCTGAGTCGCTTCAAGTTTTCTTTCCACCCTCTGGTAACAATCTTGGAAGTAAAGAGACTGACTAAAGGAATGAACGGCTCCTACTGACTTATTACTTTCACAGACGTCATAAACTGCTGAATCTGCAACAAAAAAGCTCCTGAAATCTGCCCACGCCTGTGTCTGTACTCAACACAGTGCTGTAAAGTAAATCACTTCTCCGAAAAGCACCTGAAGGAATGCAGGATGTTTCTTCTTACCTGCAACATGATGAAAGTCTCGCTGTCAGAAAAGAGTGAGTTAACAGAAGCAAATGGGCTGAATGAACTCAGCGTGTGTCCGGTTTCAGACTGTCAGAGAGCTGCTGCTGTGCTGCACTATTGTCTTTCGCCTGAGTTTCTGCTCTCTTTCCATCTCTGTCCGCCTATGAGACGCCGCCGTGATTCCCTCTTCCCTTTCTGACAGAATGGCAGAATCCCGCTCCTGACGGACCGCCAAACCAGCCAATCACAGAGCGAGGGCGGGGCATCTACCGTGTGGGCGGGGTTCAGCGAAGTTACTTATAACGATGAGTAATTCACTAAAACATTGTTTTATTTCTGTGGAACATTAAAGGACTGGGTTTCACAAACTGTTTTCAGCTCAACAACATGGTCACTGTGAAATGATGCTGTGTGGACAACCGGTGGAAAGACTTTACAACTAGATAAAAAAAGTTTGTCAATACAAAAAAGTTTGAAGATGGCTTGAGAAAGCCTGACTAGAAAGTTTGAAAAGGTTTTAAAAGATTTTAAAAAATATGACGGTTTTCAGTCTGAAATAGATTAAAGTACTTTTAAAGCTTTAAAGCTTAAATGATTTGAAAACAACAGTCTGTCAGATAGAGAGATAAAAAAGTGATAGTATGCTGTTACTAGCATGATTAGCAAGTTACTAGCATATTGCTAGCATGTTTTAACACGATCAGCATGTTTCTAGCCTGAATAACATGTTGCTAGCATGTTTCTAGCATGATTAGCAAGTTATTAGCATGTTGCTAACACGATTAACAAGTTACTAACATGTTAATAGCATGTTGCTAACATGACTAGCATGTTATCAGCATGTTTCTAGCATGAATAACATGGTGCTAACATGTTTCTAGCATGATTAGCAAGTTTCTAGCATGTTATTATAATTACAAAGTTGCTAACATGTTTCTAACATGATTAGCAAGTTCCTAGCACGTTGCTATTATGATTAGAAAGTTGCTAGCATGTTTCTAGCATGATTAGCAAGTTATTAGCATGTTGCTAACAAGATTAACAAGTTACTAACATGTTAATAACATGTTCATAGTGTGTCACTAACATGATTAGCATGTTATGTTTTAACATTATTAGCATGTTATCAGCATGTTTCTAGCATGATTAGCAAGTTTCTAACATGTTGCAGTTATGATTAGCAAGTTGCTAGCATGTTTCTAGCATGATTAGCAAGTTATTAGCATGTTGCTATTATGATTAGAAAGTTGCTAGCATGTTTCTAGCATGATTAGCAAGTTATTAGCATGTTGCTAACAAGATTAACAAGTTACTAACATGTTAATAGCATGTTCATAGTGTGTTGCTAACATGATTAGCATGTTGTTATGTTTTAACATGATTAGCATGTTATCAGCATGTTTCTAGCATGATTAGCAAGTTTCTAACATGTTGCAGTTATGATTAGCAAGTTGCTAGCATGTTTCTAGCATGATTAGCAAGTTATTAGCATGTTGCTAACACGATTAACAAGTTACTAACATGTTAATAGCGTGTTAATAGCATGTTAATAGTGTGCTGCTAACATGATTAGCATGTTGTTATCATGTTTTAACATGATCGGCATGTTTCTAGCATGTTATTATGATTACAAAGTTGCTAACATGTTTCTAACATGATTAGCAAGTTTCTAGCACGTTGCTATTATGATTAGAAAGTTGCTAGCATGTTTCTAGCATGATTAGCATGTTATTAGCATGTTGCTAACACGATTAACAAGTTACTAACAAGTTACTAACATGTTTAGCATAGCATGTTAATAACGTGTTGCTAACATGATTAGCATGTTGTTATTATCTTTTAACATGATTAGCATTTTATCAGCATGTTTCTAGCATGATTAGCAAGTTTCTAACATGTTGCAATTATGATTAGCAAGTTGCTAGCATGTTTCTAGCATGATTAACAAATTACTAGCATGTTGGTAACACAATTAACAAGTTACTAGCATGTTGCTAGCATGTTAATGATGTGTTGCTAACATGACTAGCATGTTTTAACATGATCAGCATGTTATCAGCATGTTTCTAGCATTATTAACATGTTGCTAGCATCTATCTATCTATCTATCTATCTATCTATCTATCCGTCTATCCCTCTAGCCAAGCCTAGCAACAAAATCATGCTTGTAACATGCTAACAACATGCTGGTAACTTGTTAACCATGCTAACATCAGCCTAGTAACTTGCTGATCATGTTAGAAACATGCTGACAACATGCTAGTAACTTGCTAATACAACATGTTAGTAACGTGCTAATCATTAAATAATTATGAATCAATAATTATGCTAAAATCATGCTAGTAACCTGTTAATCATGCTAACAGCCACTCATAACTTGTTAATCATGCTAGAAACATGCTAGCAACATGCTAGTAACTTGTTACTAATGCTAACAACATGCTAGTAACATGCTAATCATGCTAGCACCATGCTAGTAATTTGTTACTCATGCTAACAACATGCTAGTAACATGCTAATCATGCTAACACCATGTTAGTAACTTGTTAGTCATAATAACATCAGGCTAGTAACTTGCTGATCATGTTAGAAACATGCTGACAACATGCTAGTAACATGCTAATCATGCTAGCAACATGTTAATAACTTGTTACTCATACTAACAACATGCTAGTAACATGCTAATCGTGCTAGCAACATGCTAGTAACTTGTTAATCATGCTAACATTAGGCTAGTAACTTGCTGATCATGTTAGAAACATGCTGTCAACATGTTAGTAACTTGCTAATCATACTAACAAAATGCTAGTAACATGCTAATCATTAAATAATTACAAATCAATAACTATGCTAAAATCATGCTAGTAACCTGTTAATCATGCTAACAGCCACTCATAACATGTTAATCATGCTAGAAACATGCTAGCAACATGCTAGTAACTTGTTACTCATGCTAGCAACTTGGTAATCATGTTAAAAAATCCTAGTAACACGCTAGCAACTATATGCTAGTCATGGTAACATCATTATAACCATGTTGGAAACATGCTAATAACATGCTAATCAAGCTAAAAACATGCTGGTAACTTGCTAATCATGCTAGGAACATGTTATCAACATCTATCTAAATTTTCAAAATTCAAGCTTTTACAATTGCTTTAAACTTTCAGGATAGGCTTTCTCAAGCCAGCCTACAGTTTGTCTTGACAAACTTTTTTTTTTATCTAGTTGGTATATGTTAAGGTTAGTTAAGGCACGGTTAAGCTCACGTTTACCATTATTCGCGAAGTTCGGCAGGCATATGTAAATTTCATGGGTCTGGCTTCCCCGCGTCCAGCTATTTTTAGCTGTACAAAACAGCTTGTTTTGCTGCTTGATATTGCAAATGAGTGTGTCTTACCATATTATTCTAATGTATATTAATTATGAACACACTGATTTGAAGTGTGTGAAACCTTTTAACAGTTTACTGCACATTATCTTCTAATTTTTTTTTTAATAAATTATTTTAAGATTTTAAAAGTATTTTTAGAAGTATTTTTCATTGATTTATAAGTGTTTATCTAATGTTAACAAATGGAAAACCTTTGCCGAAAGCATGAAAAATCTTTTATTGTGTGTTCCAGAGAAAAATAGCAGCTTAAAGGTTTGGAACGACATGAGGGTAACAAGACCACAAAGGCAAATTTACTTCATGCTACAGTATATGCACAACTCATGATGACAGCGCTGAGAAATCCAGTTTAATTTGATCCCATGGCTGCCAGTCAATGCCAGCGAGAGTTAATTAGTTTATGGTGAGACAGTGACTGAATCACTATGTGACGAGCGCTACAGATTAGAATGGCTTCTAATCTGCATATTTTTACACCATGTAATTGCATAACATCAAGGTGCCATGCATATTTCCAACTATTTTTATTTATTTATTTTTTTGCATTTAATTCAATTGCATCGCATAGTTTTAATAAACTACAGCATTTTTACAGCATTTATTTGCATACTGTATTGTTACTTAAATTAATACTCAGCATTAAGGTGTCATGCATATTTCCAACTTTTTTTTTTTGCATTTTATTCAATTGCATTGCATAGTTTTAATAAATTGCATATTTTTACAGCATGCATTTGTATATTGTATTATTTAAATCAATATTTAGCATCAAGGTGCCATGCATATTTTCAACTTTTTTTTGGATTTAATTTAATTGCATTGCATATTTTAATAAACTGCATTTTTACAGCATGTTGTATTATAGCGAATTGTATTAATTAAAATCAACAAAAGATGATTTCCTTCAAAGCTCTGAACAGGGCAAACTCATGTATCTATAACGTGTGACGCTGAAACTTTCAGCACATTGCACAACATATTACTGGGTGTTTCTTCAACTTCAGGCACTTTTCCAGTATGTCACAGGAGTTGATTTTTTTTATTCACACTAACATATTTTAACTCTTTGTTATATGAAAGCTGTTTTGGAAACTTTTTATCATGCCTTCATGCTTTAGATTCACTAGGTAAGTTTTAGATTTTATTTCAGACTCAAATGATGATGATGATTTTCAGTCTTAATATTTGAAAATCCACCATTAAAAAATATAAATTTTTAAATTTTTAAAACTATGATAATCTAATAGACATACACTGAAGCAAAAATTGGTTTAGATTGGTGTAAATAGGTTTTGCATTAAATTCAATTGCATTTAATTCAAATGCATTGCATATTGTTTAATAAATTGCTTAATTTTACAGATTGCATTTGCATATTGTATTGTTAATTAGAATCAATATTCTGCATTAAGGTGCCATGCATATTTAAAACTTTTTTTGTTGTTGTTGTTGATTTAATTCAGTTGCATTGCATAGTTTTGATAAACTGCATATTTTTACAGCATTCATTTGCAAATTATATTAATTAAAATCAATAAAAGATTATTTCCTTCAAAGCTCGAACAGGCCAAACTCATGTATCTATAACGTGTGACGCTAAAACTTTCAGCACATTGCACAACATATAATTGCATGTTTCTTTAACTTCAGGCACTTTTCCAGTATGCCACAGGAGTTGATTTTTATTCACACTAACATATTTTAACTCTTTGTCATATGAAAACTGTTTGGGAAATTTTTTATCATGCCTTCATCTTTTAGACTCGCTAGATAAGTTTTAGATTTTATTTCAGACTCTGACTTTCAGTCTTAAGATGTGAAAATCCATCATAAATATATAAATTCTATAAAATATAAATATACATTTTTAAAACTATAATAATCTAATAAACATACACTGAAATGGTGTAAAAAATGCAGCAAAGAATGGTGTAGAAGTAGTGTGCACTCAAAAAAAAAAAAAATATATATATATATCGCTAGAAAATTTCACAAATAATTACAAAAATGAGTCTATTTATTTAAAACGAACTCCAATTAAAAAAAAAGCATCTGATAGCATATAAAACTAGAAAAAAGAAAACTATTTTGAAATATAACAATTATTTTAATAATTATTGCATTAAATAATTTATATTGTTCACCATATGTGGTGTTTTGCACTAATACTAATAAAATAAATAAATAAATAAATACAAAGGAAAATTAAGATTATTTTTTTTTGTGCATTATTTCTAATTAATTTACCAAATTATGCACAAAGTATGAAAATATTTTTTAAATGCATGCACACACTGTAAAACAAAATACTTATGCAACAAACAACTTGAAAACTAAGTGTTCAAGTTGCCTTAAAATTTAAGTTTAATCAACTTGGACTTTTGAGTTATCTCAAAAACAAAAGCTAAAAGTACTGCAAGTTGTGAATTGCAACAATCATTTGTAGTGAAAGATAAAAGATTTTAATGAATAAAATGTCAGTTCTACTAAAATGTTATTAAACAAACTGCACAATGTGAGATAGAAATGATTGTTTTTTTGGTT
Organism: Labeo rohita; assembly: GCF_022985175.1. NCBI lineage: Eukaryota > Metazoa > Chordata > Actinopteri > Cypriniformes > Cyprinidae > Labeo > Labeo rohita. Next base: position 35,569,848 of record NC_066877.1, read on the forward strand.
GTCGAATGACAGAACTCCTTTGATGACGTGCATTTGTGTTTTGAACACATTAGCTGTCAAATTATTTTCTAAAAGCTCACAAGACAAGAAGTTCCCACCATTAAAGAAACAGTCACAAATAAATAAATAAATAAATAAATAAATAAATAGCCCCTCCAAAACTAGTGCAAAAGTGCAAAAAACTTAAAGTTCTACTAAAATGTCATCAAACAAAATGCACAATATGAGATAAATTGCATATTTTTACAGCATGTATTTGATGCATGTAAATCAATATTCTGCATTAAGGTGCCATGTATATTTCCAACTTTTTTTGTTGATGTTGTTACATTAAATTCAATTGCATTGCATAGTTTTAATAAATTGCATATTTGTACAGCATGCATTTGTATATTGTATTATTTAAATCAATATTTAGCATCAAGGTGCCATGCATATTTCCAACTTTTTGTTGGAAATACATGCTGTAAAAATATGCAATTTATCTCATATTGTGCATTTTGTTTGATAACATTTTAGTAGAACTGACATTTTAATCATTAAAATCCTTTATCTTTCACTGCAAATGATCACAACTTATTTTTAGCTTACTTTTTGATAACTCAAAAATCCAAGTTGATTAAACTCAAATTTTAAGGGAACATGAACACTTAGTTTTAAGTGGAAACAACATACTATTAGTTATTCTAATGTTGAATTTTAAGTGTTTGGCACTTGTTTTGGAGGGGCTACTATTTATTTATTTATATATGTATTTATTTATTTGCCGCTGTTTTTTCAAACTAGTGCAAAAGTGCAAAAAACTTAAAATTCGACATTAGAATAACTAATAATATGTTGTTTTAACTTAAAACTAAGTGTTCGTGTTGCCTTAAAATTTAAGTTTAATCAAAAATTAAGCTAAAAATTTCAAAAATTTCAAAAATTAAGCTAAAAATAAGTTGTGATCATTTGCAGTGAAAGATAGAAGATTTAAATGATTAAAATGTCAGTTATGCTAAAATGTTATTGAACAAAATGCACAATGAGAGATAGAAATGATTGTTTTTTTCGGTTGACCGAATGACAGAACTCCTTTGATGACGTGCATTTGTGTTTTGAACACATTAGCTGTCAAATTATTTTCTAAAAGCTCACAAGACAAGAAGTTCCCAGCGTTGAAGAAACAGCCGCTTATAGATTTAACACGCCGCATTTGACGATTTGACATGCAATCCGATCGCCGCTTTATGCACTGTAGGGAAACGCTCACTTCACCCAACCGCTTTTGCTAAACAAACGTTTATTCTGCTCTTTATAAAAGCGTCGGCGTTTCCAGTCAGCGCCGTTTTGTGCGAGTGTGGAAATACTTTGGTCGACTGCTGTAATATCACTGCCACTCTTTCCCAAGTCTGTGGTAAAACTAAAGAATGCTGGAATTTCTGCAGTCAGACGAGTTCAGCAAAAAGCCTTCATCCAGACTGTTTTTGAGTTAGATTTTGTTTTTCAAATGTGTCGTTTCACCAGCTCTTGTAAGCATGAATGCTATCAATACCTCCAGCCGTCTGATATGGATTGTGATAATGATTGTTCCACATATGAGCTCAAGCTCAGGATCTGTGGATCTGTGCCTGGACCGTGCATTTTTTCCAGGCCTCGCTCTGTCGCTCTAATTCTGTCTGAAAACCTTCAGCCAAAGCAGAGCATCAAAACCAAAGCTTGAGTGGAACGGTGAACACAACTAACTAACTAACTAGTGCATATAAATACTCTAGTATGAGGACTGAAAGTCCACCTGGAGCTGATTTTGATTCCAAGATGAGATCATGAAAATATGCAATTTGTGAATTGAAGGCGAGTTCAGGAAGTTAATGACTCTTGTTGTTTATCTTAAGCCACATTTCCCTGTAAAATGCCATGTTGCAATGGAGTTGCACAACTAAATGTTTATTTCCTGAAGGAAACTTAAACTTTAGAGTTTGTGCAGCAGGAGTAAAATGCCATTAGGTTTGCGGTAAATTCGGGTTTAGGTCTTTGATTCTGTTTAAAAAAGAAAACAACAAAAACAATTAACTTTTTTAAGTTAACTTTTTTGTAAACTTCAGCTATCACTAACTAACCAGCTGACTATTTAATTAACTAATTAAATAGTAACATTAAAAATATCAAAAGAAAGCTTGAATGAAGACTGCATGCTAATATAAAATAAATAAATAACGCTAAATAAATAATAAACAAAAACGATGATGAAGACAACAAACAAACAAACAAATAAATAGTTGCACCTCTAAGACTAAAATGATGTGCAAAATAAAGTTTAAATAAAGGCCGCATGGTAATAAAAAAGAAAAGATGCTAAACAGAACCAAGCTAACAATAAATAAATGAATAAATAAATGGTAGCATCACTACAATTATCAGCAAATCAAAGTTTGAATGAAGACTGCAATGTAATAAAAAATATGGAAAGCATAAATAAATAAATAGTAGAGTAACAATAATTGAAAAATGAAGTTTAAATGCAGATCGCATGGAAATAAATAAATAAATACATAACTGGTAATACCACTAAGAATAAAATTGTCTGCAATAAAAAGTTTTAATTGTATTAAATAAATAAGTAGTAGCCCCTCCAAGACAAAAATTAAGTGCAAAAAAAATTTAAATGAAGATTGCATGGAAATAAATAAATAAATAAATAAATAAATAAATGGTAGTACCGCTAAGACTAAAATTTTCTGCAAAACAAAGTTTGACTGAAGACTGCATGTAAATAAATAAATAATTAAATAAAGATAGCATAGAAAAAAAAAAATAAGTACAGGTAGTAGCACCTCCAAGACTAAAATTAAGTGCACAACAAAGTTTTAATGAAAACTGCATGGAAATTAAATAAATAAATAAATAAAAATGGTAGTACCAATAAGACTAAAATTTTCCGCAAATTAATGAAGAGTGAAGACTGCATGGAAATAAATAAATAAATAATAGCCCCTCCAAGACTAAAATTAAGTGCAAAATGTTGCAAAGTGCAAAAAAGTTTAAATGAAGATTGCAAATAAATAAATAAATGATAGAACCACTAAGACTACAAATTGTCTCCAAAACAAAGTTGACTGCATGGTAGCCATTTCAGGCTGAATTAATTGCATCGGTTAAATACTTTGGATTTAGAGATTTCAAACAAACCCTGAGGAGAATGATTGAGACAAACACTGTAGAAAGAAAACAGCCATGAAACAGTTTGACAATTAGTCATCTTCAGCAGACCGAATATCAAACAATCACCCACTCAAACACAGTAAGCAACAAACAATCCCTCCTCACCAGTCTGAGATCCAGCGTTTGGCCATTTCTGAGACGCACGAGAGCCTCGCCTGTTCCTTGAGCACCTTAACAACCAGATGCTAAATGTGATATTTTCCCTCCAGAGCTATTGGCAAATCATGAGAAAGCCAGATCCCAATCCAAACGCCTTCCTTCTAGCCCTGAGCTTTTGTCTCCGGGCACATTAGAGGTAAATTTCCCCCCGTCGTCAGGCGAAACTGCCACTCAAAGTGGGAAGACGTCCGGAGGGAGGCGTTTGCGGTCACAGACACTTGCTAATTAGGACAAAAGCATTAAAGCAAGGTTAGAAGGAGCTGACAGCATGAGGGCTGCGTCTAAATAACGCCTCTCATTCCCAGCGCTCATTTGCATGGAAATCATGCCGGACTGCATTCACTTTAAAACAGGCCGTGAAAGCTGACTCAAAGTAAGCAGTCAACTTCAAGAGTGAGGAGCAATGGGGCCTTTTTAACCAATTTGTACCCAGAATGCTCAGCCACTACACAGTCTTAAGATTCACATAAAATCCATTTGGTTTACAGTTTTAACATAAGCTAATAAACTTAATGTTATGCATATTAATCATAAATTAGATAAAAAAAAGTGTCAAGACAAACTTTGAAGTTTACTTGAGAAAGCTAAACAGGAGGTTAAAAAGTTTAAAAGATAGAAGTTTTAAGGTTTTTCATGTTTCTATCATGATTAGCAAGTTGTTAGCAAGTTGTTAACATGTTGCTAGCATGTTTCTAGCATGATTAGCAAGTTGCTAACATGTTGCTAGCATGTTTCTAGCATGATTAGCTAGTTGCTAGCATGTTTCTAGCATGATTAGCAAGTTGTTAGCAAGCTGTTAGCATGTTGCTAGCATATTTCTAGCATGATTAGCAAGTTGTTAACATGTTTCTATCATGATTAGCAAATTGACAGCATGTTTCTAGCATGATTAGCAAGTTGTTAGGATGATTAGAATGTTGTTAGCATGTTTCTAGCATGATTAGCAAGTTGTTAACATGTTTCTAGCATGATTAGCAAGTTGTTAGCATGTTGCTAGCATGTTTCTAGCATGATTAGCAAGTTGTTAACATGTTTCTAGCATGATTAGCAAGTTGTTAGCATGTTTCTAGCATGATTAGCAAGTTGTTAACATGTTTCTAGCATGATTAGCAAGTTGTTAGCATGTTGCTAGCATGTTTCTAGCATGATTAGCAAGTTGCTAACATGTTTCTAGCATGATTAGCAAGTTGTTAGCAAGCTGTTAGCATGTTGCTAGCATATTTCTAGCATGATTAGCAAGTTGCTAACATGTTTCTATCATGATTAGCAAGTTGACAGCATGTTTCTAGCATGATTAGCAAGTTGTTAGGATGATTAGAATGTTGCTAGCATGTTTCTAGCATGATTAGCAAGTTGTTGGCATGTTGCTAGTATGTTTCTAGCATGATTAGCAAGTTGTTAACATGTTTCTAGCATGATTAGCAAGTTGTTAGCATGTTGCTAGCATGTTTCTAGCATGATTAGCAAGTTGTTAACATGTTTCTAGCATGATTAGCAAGTTGTTAGCATGTTTCTAGCATGATTAGCAAGTTGTTGGCATGTTGCTAGTATGTTTCTAGCATGATTAGCAAGTTGTTAACATGTTTCTAGCATGATTAGCAAGTTGTTAGCATGTTGCTAGCATGTTTTAGCATGATTAGCAAGTTGTTAGCATGTTTCTAGCATGATTAGCAAGTTGTTGGCATGTTGCTAGTATGTCTCTAGCATGATTAGCAAGTTGTTAACATGTTTCTAGCATGATTAGCAAGTTGTTAGCATGTTGCTAGCATGTTTTAGCATGATTAGCAAGTTGTTAACATGTTTCTAGCATGATTAGCAAGTTGTTAGCATGTTGCTAGCATGTTTCTAGCATGATTAGCAAGTTGTTAACATGTTTCTAGCATGATTAGCAAGTTGTTAGCATGTTGCTAGTATATTTCTAGCATGATTAGCAAGTTGTTAACATGTTTCTAGCATGATTAGCAAGTTGTTGGCATGTTGCTAGTATGTTTCTAGCATGATTAGCAAGTTGTTAACATGTTTCTAGCATGATTAGCAAGTTGTTAGCATGTTGCTAGCATGTTTCTAGCATGATTAGCAAGTTGTTAACATGTTTCTAGCATCACTTTAAGTTTATTAGTAATTAATATTAGTATTAATAAGTTATTAATATGGATGGACATTTTATATGCAAATCTTCAGTTTAGGCCTAAATATTTTTGGGTGCAGATTCTGCTCCATTTTATGATTTAAAGAAAAGGAAAAACATTCCAGTTAAATATAAGATAAAAGTGGTTCAATAGTATAAGGCCAAAAAAAAAAATATATATATATATATATATAATTTGATAAAAAATAATAATAATAAATGAATTTGAATATGAACATTTTCAGATATTGCTATAAAAGATTAAATATAATAAAAATAACACTTTAATCATCATATACTCACGTAAAATTTCTCACAGAGGAAAATAACAGTGAGTAAGTTAATTTTGGGTGAACTGTTCCTTTAAAACTCTTGCATGCTTGTCATGCCAGTTGTTGCCATGGTGTTCTGCGGGCATCTGCCACACAGCTTGGCAGTCGTGTAAAACCCGAGACTTCTTCACTCTTGGAGACACTGGGGAGTTTGGGCCAAAGCGATTGGATTTGAACAGTAGTAATGACAAGAGCGTTCAAACTGACACTGATAATAGAGCTCCGCCAGAGACTGGTCTACTGCAGCTTACATGTAAACTAGTCCCAGCCTCAGAAGTGACGCCCACAGGCGTGGGTTTACCAGCACTGGATCTGCTGAGCTTCTGAGGTCAGCGTTATGCAGAGTTTATTTTCAGACACTAGATATTCACCAGCTCCACTGAATATACTATGCTCTGTTCTGCAACATTTTTCGTTTTCGTTTGAAAATAAAAGCTAAAACAAAATATTGACAAAAATATAATAGTATCTTAATCAGACTAAAATAACACTGAGGACTTATATATACAGAATTCACACACTGATAGAATCAGCCTAGCAACAGCTTAGCAACCTCCCTAAACACCATAGCAACCACTTATCAACACTATTTAGAACACCTTTACAACTGCCCTAGCAACTGCCTGGTAACATCTTAGCAACAGTCCTAGCAACTGCGTAGCAACCACTCATAATAACTAAGCACTAGTCAAGCAACATTTTAGAACAACTTAGCAACATCTTAGCAACACCTTAGCAACTGCCCTAGCAACCACTTGGCAACACCTTAGCAACCGCCCTAGCAACCTCTTAGTAATGACTTAGAATAACTAAGCACTGGCCAAGCAATTATTTAGAACAACTTAGCAACTGTTTAGAAACATCTTAGCAACCGCCCTACCAACTGCTTAGCAACCACTCAGAATACATAAACAATGGTCAAGCAACCATTTAGAACAACTTAGCAACTTCTTAGCAACTATCTAGAACACATTAGTAACTGTTTAGAAATGCCTCAGCAACTGTACTTGCAACTGTCCAACAAAACCTTAGCAACCACCCTAGCAACTGCTTAGCATCTACTCAAAATAACTAAGCACTGGCCAAGCAACTATTTAGAACAACTTAACAACACCTTAGCAACTGCCTGGCAACACCTTAGCAACCACTCTAGCAACATCTTAACAATGACTCAGAATAACTAAGCACTGGCCAAGCAATCATTTAGAACTTAGCAACTGTTTAGAAGCACCTTAGTAACTGCCCTAGCAATTGCCTGGCAACACAATATCTATGCCATAGCAACTGCCTAGCAGCACTTTAGCAGCCGTCCTAGCAACTGCTTAGCAACCACTCAAAATAACTAAACACTGGCCAAGCGACCATTTAGAACAACTCTGCAACACCTTAGCAACTTCCCTAGCAATCACCTGCCAACACCTTAGCCACCGCCCTAGCAACTCATTAGCAACCACTCAAAATAACTTAGCAACTGGCTTAGCACCTTAGCAATTGCCTGGCAACACCATAGCAACGCCCTAGCAATTGCCTGGCAGCACCTTTGCAACTGCTTAGCAACCACTCATAATAACTAAGCACTGGCCAAGCAACCATTTAGAACAACTTAGCAACTATCTAGAACACATTAGTAACTGTTTAGCAACACCTTAGCAACCACCCTAGAAACTGTCTGGTAACACCTTAGCATCCACCCTAGCAACTGCTTAGCAACCACTCAGAATAACTAATCACTGGCAGAGCAACCATTTAGAACCAATTAGCAACTTCTTAGCAGCTATCTAGAATACATTAGTATCTGTTTAGCAACACCTTAACAACCACCCTAGCAACTGCTTAGCAACCACTAATAATAATTTAGCACTGGCCAAGTTATTATTTGGAATACCTTAGTAACTTCTTTAGCAACTATCCGGAACACTTTTTAGCAACACCTTAGCAACCAGCCACTGCTACTGCCTGGTGATACCTTAGCAAAAGCCCTAGCAACTGCCTAGCAACCACTTAAAATACCTTACCAGTTAAGCAGTAGCCTAGAAATGACATGCGAACTCCACAGGGCTTGCAGAACACACTAGTAACTGTTTAGCAACTCCCTAGCAACCACCTAAATACCTTAGCAACTACCTAGAAAGACAAGTTTTCAAACTCCACAAGGCTTATTTACATAATATGCCTAGCAATAGCTTTGAACCATAGCTACCACTTCACTCTAGGAGACTCTAGGAGACATTCAGAACACTTTTGCTACTGCTTAGCAGCACCTTAGCAACCCCACCATGGCAACTGCCTAGCAACACCTTAGCAACCACCTAAACATATTTGCAACTATCGTAAAAGTTTTCAAACTCCAGAGAACTTTTATAAACCCTTTCAGGAAAGTGTTTGTCAAACTTTCCATGCTTAGTTAAAATATAAATTCTCTTTTCTTCATATATGACACGTGAAAAACACATTAAATCTGAGAGTAAAACTTTTAAGTTCATTTGTACAAAAAAAAACAAAAAACATTTTGTGTCCCTCCTTTCATTTTCTGTCATACTTATTAAAAAGCTGATGCAACATCCTCCGCTGTTTGCAAACAAGAGTTATTTTGCTGGCGGTGATGAAGCGGCCCAGTGAGAGGATCATATTGTATTGACATGAGTTGTATTGAGCGTTCGCCAGCAGCAGCAGTGTTAGTGAATGACTGTATGCAAAACTCATCTCTGTCACTGCCAGCCATTCACAAGCTACAGCAGTTCACTGCTCCAATAACAAATGCTAAGCATTATTAATTTAGCACGCTTGAATTATACATCAAAGGACTGACCTGACCGTTTCAAATCAACAGAAAATGTTTGCTTAGGCAGTGAGCTTGTATAACTCTATGTAAAAAAAGAGCCATTTAAAGCAATGCATCAACACCATCAGTCATGTGACAGAAATAAAGCCTGTGCACATTTGTGTGACTCAGTGAGATTAATGAGGCATTTCCAAACCATTTGACTAATGAATTTCAATATATAATATTAGTTTTAACATTTAATAGGCTTTTAATGAAAAGCTTTTAATTTAATCTGAATCTTTTAATTTGATCGTTTTATTTTTTGCACAGATTTGGTGTTTCTCAGACGTTATAGTCCATTAAAGAATAATCATGTGACCATTATGTACGCCAAACCTCTTTCCATTGCAGTTTTGCAAAATATTCCTTTTTTGCAAAATTGCCTGAAAAACCACATCATGCGAGCATAAAAACTTGCATTTTTTTTCTTTGCAACATATAGGAGTTTTTGCGAAACTGACACTATCCACTGGGCATATTTTTAATGTGCAATTTTAATTTTCACTATATATATATATATACATATATATATAATTATAATCCGTTACTGATTCCAGATTACATGACAGAAATTGTAGTCAGTAATGTAATCCATTACATTACATATTTTAGGTAACATAGTCATACTACTTTTAGATTACTTTTAGATTGCTTTTGGCCTACACTGTAAAAAATAAAAAACAATTTGATATTTGTAGATATTTAGATATTTGTGTTTGCTAAACTTAACAGATGAGTTGTCACTTAGTATAATTTAACATTTCAAGTTGAATAAACTTTTTTTGAGTTGACTGAACTTAAAATTTTAAGGCAGCCAGGTTACAAATTATTTTAAGTTGACTCAACAAATTGTTTTTTACAGTGTAGTTCATTTATCACATTGATTTAAACAATAAAGAATAATCATGTGACCATTATGTACGCCAAACCTCTTTCCATTGCAGTTTTGCAAAATATCCCTTTTTTGCAAAATTGCCTGAAAAACCACATCATGCGAGCATAAAAACTTGCATTTTTTTTCTTTGCAACATATAGGAGTTTTTGTGAAACTGACACTATCCACTGGGCATATTTTTAATGTGCAATTTTAATTTTCACTATATATATATATATACACTGACACTATCCACTGGGCATATTTTTAATGTGCAATTTTAATTTTCACTAGTGAAAATTAAAATTGCACATTAAAAATATGCCCAGTGGATAGTGTCAGTTTCGCAAAAACTCCTATATGTTGCAAAGAAAAAAAATGCAAGTTTTTATGCTCGCATGATGTGGTTTTTCAGGCAATTTATAAGTTCAGCCATAATTATGTAAAAATACAAAGAGTGAGAAAATATTACTTTCATTGTAATTAACAACATGCAGTAAACATTATATTTCATCAAGGTTTTCCAAACTGGGGTTCGTAAAGGAACTACTGGGGGTTTGTGAGTTTAATAAAAGGTTAGCAAGTAATCAAATCATAAAAATGTAAAATGAAAATAATTAATTTAAAAAAAGATGGAATATTTTATGTTTACCTGCACACCATATGACCATTAACCAATGACAGAGAACCATAAACACGCAAATGTGATAATTATTAAAATATTTATTTTAAAATCTCAGGGGTACTTATAGGGGTCATTGATTATGATTTCACTTTTTAAACTTTAGTTAGTGTGTAATGTTGCTGTTTGAGCATAACATCTGCAAAGTTACGATGCTCAAAGTTCAATGCAAAGGGAGATTTTGTCTTTTACAGAACTGCTGATTGACCCTTTAAAGTAAATATATTAGGTGAAAGAGGTTTAGATGACAAAAAGTTTGAGACTGTGTGCAAAAAAGAAATAATGAGAATTTGTGCAGACAAAAGCCTTTCAATAATACATAATACATGGTTAAATAACCTACTGAGTGATAATTCAAATAAAAATGAACACTTTTTAAACCTGAAATGATTTTTGTAAATTCATTGATCAAATACAGTGTCGCACCTGACTAATGACTACACTGTAAAAAGCAAAAAAACATAATTTGTTGAGTCAACTTAAAATAACTTGTTACCCTGCTGCCTTAAAATTTTAAGTTCAACCATCTCAAATACGTTTAGTCAACTTAAAATGTTAAGTTGTACTAAGTGAAAACTTAGTGACAACAACTATTTGAGTTGACTAAACCAAAAATTTGGTTTGTTAAACTTAAAAGATGGGCTTGTAACCCAGCTACCTTAAAATTTTAAGTTCAATGAACTCAAATATCTAAGTTGTCACTTAGTACAACTTAACATTTCAAGCTGACTAAACTTTTTTGAGCTGACTGAACTTAAAATTTTAAGGCAGCCGGGTAACACATTTTTTTTTAAGTTGACTCAACAAATAGTTTTTTACAGTGTAGTCTGTGTGTGAATGTCCACAAAACTGACTTTCTGAGTGTATAAAAGTGGTAGACGTTTTTAGAAAAGAAAATTTAAAAGATTAAAAAAAGAAATTAGAGAGAATCAATAAATGATGAATAATTTATTGCTATTGTGTGAATAATAATCGTAATCAGTAACTGTAAATAACTGTAATCAACCACTCAGAATAACTGCAGTACAACTGAAATATTAGCTTCCTCAGATATTTCAAGTAAATATTTTTGGGGTTTGGGCGACAAAAACATTTGAGAATCCCTGCGTTACATGAACAAACATTAATGAACATAAAACAAATTTTTAGAGAGAAAATTTTAAAAACAATGATTAGGGAGAATCAACAAACTGAATTATTTATTGTCATTGTGTGAATATGTACACTGGCGTTCAAAAGTTTGGGATCAGTAAGATATTTAATGTTTTTTTAAATGAAGATACATCAAGGCTGCATTCACTTGATTAAAAATACTGAAAAAACGGTAATATTGTGAAATATTATAACAGTTTAAAATAATTTATTTTATTTTAAAACATATTTTTTGCCTGTAATGCAATGCTGAATTTTCAGCATCATTACCCCAGTCTTCAGTGTCACATGATCCTTCAGAAATCATTCTAATATGCTGATTTTATTCAGTATTTATATCAGTGTCAGAAACAGTTTTGCTGCTTAATATTTTTTTGGATCCTGTGATTCTTTTTGCAGGATTCTTTGATGAATAAAAAGTTAAAAAGAACACTGTAAAAAAATAAGTTTAGTCAACTCGAAATTTTAAGTTCCTTAATGTTAATTTAACTGACAACTTGGATATTTTAGTTGACTAAACTACAAATTTTAAGTCAGTGGGTTAACATTTTTTTTTTCAAAATAAAAATCTTTTCTAACAAATAAATGTCTTTTCTATCACTTTTTTTTAATCAATTTAACACATCCTTGGTGAATTATTAAAAAAAAAAGAAAAGAAGAAAGAATAAAAATAAAATTTACTGACCACAAATTTTTAAATTAAAAAATTTTTTTTTAAAGATTTTTAAGATTTTTATATATAGTAAATGGTACTTTTACTAAATTTTTATTTTACTTTTTTATGTTAAATAATATTTTTAATATTATATTCTATATTATATTTGATTAATTTCTGTAACCTTTTCATTTTACAATCTTGAATAATTTTTGTTTTCTTTTCCTTTTAAATTTCTTCTATTAAGTTTAAACCTCATAAGTTGAGCATTGCTAGAAAAATAATGACCTAAATAAAAAGCATACTGTATATTGTTACAATAAATGATGCTCATTTTTTTCTATTATGTATTTGATTATTTTCCATAACTTTTCCAGGCCCTGGAAATCACAATCTTTCCTGCTTTTCCAAAAGCATATGAACCCTGTTATTAAATCATAACTTCTTTTTTACAAATGCAATGCAAACTTCAATAACTTAATGAACTACATACAGTCTCTATTCCACAGTTTCATGAACACTGGCAACCGACAACATATGCTGCTCAAATATAACAAACTAAATAAGTAGGTCATCAATTAAAAAGCAAAACAACACGGTGGTAAAGACATTCAGAGCGACTTACGGCAAATCTCAGCTGAGTTTCCACGAGTAAACAGCTACTGGAGCCAAACAGAGGTGATGTTCAGACAGACGCATGCGAAGGACAATGAAGCGCTGCTGCGTGTGTGTTTGCCGTGTGCTCGTGCGAGCGTGAAGCGTACGGTGGGGTGCAGCAGCATCATCATGCGTTATTGCATGCAGGGAACCCCTCGAACAGACGGGACATGCTGGCGGCCTCGACACGCCTCTCGTCTCTCACAACAAAGGACTGCTAATGGCTCGTGTGTGATGAGGCCGAAGCACTTCACAGAGAACTTCACTTTTACTAGTGGCTGAATGCATTAACAGAGCAGCCAAAACAAACACGCACAATGGCCTGGGCTCTGAAATCATTCACATGAGCAACTCTCACAGATGATTTCTTGAGTTTGGCAGAATTGCATGTGTAAGATGATGCTCTCTTAAACATACAATAGACTAATATGCATGAAAATACACTGTCAGTACTTATGAACGGCTTTTTGTGCAATTACTTTAAAGTTGCATTTACATATGTGACCCTGGACCACAAAACCAGTCTTAAGTAGCACGGGTATATTTGTAGCAATAGCCAGCAATGCATTGTATGGGTCAAAATTATCGATTTTTCTTTTATGCCAAAAATCATTAGGAAATTAAGTAAAGATCATGTTCCATGAAAACATTTTGAAAATTTCCTACCGTAAATATATCAAAACTTTATTTTTTTGCACCCTCAGATTCCATATTTTCAGTGTATATATATGTGTGTGTGTGTGTACTTGTTCTTGCTACATTGTGGGGACCAAATGTCCTCACAAGGATAGTAAAACCTGAAATTTTTGACATTGTGGGGACCGGCCTGTGGTCCCCACAATGTTAAAAAATGATTAAAAATAGTAAATGATGTTTATCTGAAAGTGTAACGATGCAAACATGTTTTCTGTGAGGGCTAGGTTTAGGGTTAGGGTTGGGTTAGACAAAAACAAACAAAAACAAACATATGTGTGTGTGTGTGTGTGTGTCACACACACATATGTAGATTTCCAAATATATTTATATAAAATATTTTATGCTTTCTGTACTTTTTTTGGTGCATATTTTAAGGTTACATTTGCACACATGAAGATATATATATATCTTACAAAAAATGTATTATTTGAATTATAGCATTTATACAGTCTAATATATTTTATGCATTGTGTACATATTTACATATTTTAAAATTACATATAGAATATTTATATTTATTAATATTTATACATATATATATATTATGGCAATTAATTGCAGTGCATTCTGTGCAAGTGTTTTAAAGGAATCTGTGTTTATTAATGATTAATCATGCGTTTATTATATATATATTTATATAATTTTTATGCATTCTTATATATTTTATATTTTTAGAAATATAATACACATACAAATATAATATAAATTTTACACATAATATTACACTCAAAACCAAAAATATACAAAAATAAATTATTAATTATCATTTTAAGTATATTTAATAATTATCAAATATTTTTATTATATGCATTATATAATTTAAATAAATACCAAATCTTAATATATGTAAAAAATTAACAATAAAAATAATATAAAAATATTTATTTGAATTAATTTTACTTTTATTTGCATTTTATTTTGAGTTTATTGTAACTATATATAGTAAACTCAAAAAATAAATATATGAACATTTACATATAACATATGTTTATACATTGCATTATTACATAGATAATTAAATTAATATGTATTATACAATGTTCTAAAGGAATCGGTGTGTTTATAATTTACATAAATAATTCATTTAATTAATTTTATTTTTATATATTTAACATTTTTATAAATTACACTCAAAAACCAAAATATACAAAAATAAAATGTAATTATCGTTAATTATAATTATTATTAATTATCATTTACACTGACACAATATAATTTATATAATATACACATTAACTAAAAGAAGAATATGTAATATGTTTATACTTACATTATTATATAAAAAACTGAAGAAAAAAATAGTAAACTCAGAAATAAAATATATATTTAAATAAATTATACAATTAAATTTTATGTAATTATAATTAAATAATATATATTATATATAATATTATATATGTATACATAATTACAGTAAATAGTACTCATTTTCATTCATATTTTTTATTCATTTTCTCATTTTTTACATAATGAGTTGTATATCTATCTATATATCTATCTATTGTATATTAATATATTAATTATATTAATTGCAATGCTTTCTGTGTAAGAGTTCTGAAAGAGTCTAAAAGAATAAATGAATGTGAATTCTTCATGTGCTCTGTTTCTCTTTGGCTTTTGTTGTATAATTAGCAGGAGACGTCATATGAATTAACAGCAGCTCGTTCAGCTGTGAAGAGCTCTGAGAGCGCTGACCCGAAAAAAACCTTTTCTTCTGCTTTTATAATAAAGAAACAGACCCATCACCCATCTCCCACCACACCACTGTATGTATGTTTCAGAATGAACCGTGATTGGTCGCTCTACATGTCACTCAGATGCAGATCCTCCTGTGATTGGACAGGATGTGAATCCGCATGGGATTAATAAATGAGCACATTAACACAGAGAGGGATCACACAAGCACCCTTCAAAATCACCCGTAACACACGGGACGTCCCACACATGAGCCGCACCCGTCACAATACAATACACAATCAGCATAAAGAGAACCATTAGAGACGAGCACAAGTACGCCTAAATCTGACCTCTGTTAAAATATTCATGTACCAAATAAAAAGCACTACCTCTGGGTAAATGAAACTCCAAAATATATTTGTTTAATAATGTATTTATTATTATTATTTTTATATGAATTATATAAGTGTTATATCATTTAAATAAATACCAAATGTTAACATGCAAATTTAACAGCTAAAATAATAATATAAAACAATTTATACATATATAAAATATATTGCATTATTATATAAATAATTGAATTAATTTTATTGTTATGTACATTTTATTTTTTGCGTTTAGTGTAACCATATATAGTAAAGTCAAAAACGAAATGTTACCATTTTTTATATATACAAAATGTTTATACATTGCATATATAAATATATAAATATAAATAATTGAATTAATATATATAGCTTACATATAGTATAATATGTATAGTTTATTAAACTCGAAAATAATATATATTAAAATTATAAAATTTAATTTTATTGAATTAATTTTAATTTTTAAAACACTACCTCTGGGTAATTGAAACTCAAAAATATATTTGTTTAGTAATGCATTTATTATTTTTTCATTTATTTATTTTTTATAAATTATTATATAATTTAAATAAATACCAAATAGTAATAAAAAATATTTTACACATGTATATAATATATAATTAAACATTGCATTTTTATATAAATTATTTAATTATTGTATTTTTATGTACATTTTATTTTTTGAGTTTACTGTAACCATATATAGTAATATAGTAAGTCAAAAATGAAATTTTACAATTTTTATATATACAAAATATGTTTATACATTGCATTATTATATAAATAAGTGAATTAATGTATATGTAGCATGCATATAGTAAATATATGTAGTGTAATAAACTCAAAAATAAAATATTTATTAAAATTATAAAACTGAATTTTATCTAATTAATTAAAAAATTAAAATGATATTGTCACAGTAAATGATAGTCAAAAATAAAATATTAAAAAAATACATTTAATTATTTACATTTGAAAATATATTTACATTTACATAATGAATTACAGAATTATATAAATTAAATTATACAGGTCTACATTGCATTATATACATAACATAATTAATGTTAATACACACACTATGTTTTTACTGTAAATGATACTGAAAATACAATTTACAATTTTACAGTTTACAAATGTACAATATGAAGATAATGATTTTTAATTTTTTTAAATTAAAAATTGTATACAAAATTGATTAAAAATGTACAATATAATTTCATGATCTTTTTATGTAGCATGCAAATAGTATAATATGTAGTACATTCAAAAATAAAATATTTATTAAAATGATTAAAATTGAATTTTATCTAATTAATTAAAAATTTTCATTACATAGTCACAGTAAATGATACTCAAAAAAATAAAAAATACATTTAATTATTTGTATTTGAAAATATATTTACATTTACGAATTACAGAATTATGTAAATAAAATGATATAGTTATACACTGCATTATTTACATAACAATTGTTACATATATACTGTACGTTTTCGCTGAAACTGATACTAAAAATATTGATTTACATGATTATAAAGATTTATATGAAAATTATGATCTTTTTAAAAAAATACTTTTTAAGTAAAAAAATAATAAAAAATGTATACAATTTTTTTTATAATTTTTATTTTTTTTAAATAAGTTACTCTAACAATGACATATATTTTACAGCTTATAAGGAGATTTTCTACATCACTTTATGTTGTACATTAACTAGTATATTTAATAATATGTTTAGAATAACGTGATGTGTATCAAGGCCTTTCAGTGAATTGTTATATAAAGTAAAAAGCACATAATTACATTATTCCTCTGAGTTTAATGGTCATCTGCTGGATTTATAGTTTCTAATGTATTTAATCTGATCTGAAGTCTTTGAGTATCAGAGAGGCTGATTTCATCCAGACCTCCTCAGTAACTTTATTATAATGCTCAACATGCTCTGTGTTCAATTACAGTCATATTCCTCCAAAAAAACCACAGTACCTCTGTGAATAAAATGCATTCAAGAGACCACTGCAGAAAAATCTGCTCGTGTTTGGGGTCAAAAGCATATTGATTCTAGAAAATACATGAAATGTTAAACCCAACTCTGCTGAGGGACAACAGATCCGTATTCAGGAGGACATTGCACTTTCAGCACGCTTTATATGCCACGTGTGCATTCAAAAACTTTAGAATTGAACATTAATGAACCCACACTATATTTAATCCATGAGGACACACTGATATGAGGATGAGTCTCACCTGCTTCCCCATGATGATGATGATGATGATGAAGATGAAGATGAAGTGAATGAAGCTGCAGTTCCTGATGAACATCTGAGAGAAATACAGCTTTTCTGCAGCGATGAATCAGCTCCCATCCGTGCGTCCGTTTGTCTGTCGTATCATTATCTGGGTGTGTTTTGCAGGCAGGTTCACACAGGAGCACAGCGGCCTTCAGCCCGTCACTTAACCCTTACACAACAACACACAACATTACTTCAGTCAATACTTCATTGTGTCACCCACATGGGGTTTTACATCTGCATGCTGGTATTTATTTCTGTGCAGAAAAGGAGAATTTTATAGCTGTGTTCATAGTGATCGTGACTGCAGTCCTGTTAATTTAATAAATAAATACATTCATTAATTATTATCTATTATTACTATTGTTGTATGCATTTTTAATTTATTAAAACATATTATTTATTTATTAAATAAATAAAAATATATATTTTTGGATATTTAACATTTTATTAATTTGAAAATGTATTAATATTAAAACAATACATTTTAAAATGTAATTTTATATATATATATATATATTTTTTTTTTTTTTACCTGTAATACACTTTTTAGATGTATTATTTTAATAATTTATTTTTATTTGTAGCATAAGTTAATTCAAAATAATAGTAAATAATATTAAGTTACATTTAAATAAAAAATATAATTTATTATTATTAAAAATAAAGTAAATAAAGATTGTATTTTATTTGTATCGTTTTATTTTGAAGTAATAAGTAATATATATTTTATATATATATATATATATATATATGTCTCAGTGTGTGTAATTTAATGTAATTTCATTAAATGTATTATTTTAATCTATTATTTTTTTAATCATTTTATATTGAAGTTAACTGAAAAGTATTAATATTACAATAATACATTAAAAATTATTTAATTATTATTATTATTAAAAAATAATATTAGTACATAAAGATCATATATATATATATATTTAATATGTAATATATTTTTAGATGTATTATTTTAATAAATGCATTATATTAATATTTAAAATTTTATTTTTATTTTTATCATATTATTTTGAAGGTAATTGAAATGTATTAATATTAAAACAATTTATTTATTATTAAAAATAATATAA
Organism: Labeo rohita; assembly: GCF_022985175.1. Classification (NCBI taxonomy): domain Eukaryota; kingdom Metazoa; phylum Chordata; class Actinopteri; order Cypriniformes; family Cyprinidae; genus Labeo; species Labeo rohita. Next base: position 35,588,641 of record NC_066877.1, read on the forward strand.
GTAAATAAAGAGTATATACATATATATATATATATAGATGCATTATTTAAATGATCAATGTAAATATTTAATTTATTACATTTATTATTCGAATACATTTAATATTAATATTATATGTATATTATGTGTGTGTGTGTGTGTGTGTGTTAACATTTAATATGTAATATATTTTTTAGATGTATTATTTTATTAAATGTATTATATTAATATTTTAATAATTATTTTTATCATATAATTTTGAAGGTAATTGAAATTTATTAATATTAAAACAATTTATTTATTATTAAAAATAATATAAGTAAATAAAAAGTATATATATGTAGATGTATTATTTAAATATGATTAATATAAATATTTAATTTTATTAAATGTATTATTTTAATACTTTTAATATTAATATTATATGTATATTATGTGTGTGTGTGTGTGTGTGTGTGTGTTAATGTTTAATAGATTTTTTAACCCATAATACATATTGCATAATGCATACTTTTTAATATTATTTGATTAAATATATTATTTTAAGATTTATTTCATTATTTCCATAGATGCACACTACTGGTAAAAGGTCTGGAAATGATTTATTTATTTATGTATGTTTATTTTTGTAATATGTCTTGAAAGAAGTCTGCTCACCAAGGTTAAGACTACTGGAAAAACACTAATATTGTAAAATAATATTACAAATTAAAATTATTATTAAAATGTAAACATTAATAATATTTACATATAATACACATATTAATAATATTTATTTATATGATTTCTGAATGATCATGTGACACTGAAGACTGGAGTAATGATGCTGAAAATTCAGCTTTGATCGCAGAAATAAATTACATTTTAACACATATCCACATAGAAAACAGCGGTTTGAAATTGTAATAATATTTCACAATATTAGAATTTTTACTGTATTTTTAATCAAATGAATGCAGCCTTGGTGAGCAGAAAAGACTTCTTTCAAGAAACAGATGTGTTTTTTCCACTTTCATCTAATTTAGACAGGATATAATGTCGGTTAGGAATGCTGTCACTGTGTTTGTACATCTGTGTGTGTTTTTCAGTTGTTTATTGGGGATTTTAATGAACTGAGTTCACTTGCTGTCTGAATTCTCCAGCATGTTGAAGAATCTGTATAAAGTGGTGCCGCAGAGCATTTGGTGGTTTGGGTTCAATGCGAGTGGAAACGGAGCTATAAACAGCAGCCAGAGCCGCAGAAACACTCGCAGGAATTTCCCTGCCTTCTCAAAGCCTGCAAAGAAACTTTTATCGAGGCACCTTTCTGCCGCTCCGCATAATTATCATCCGTGTGTTTGAGTCGCTCCCAGACGCCCTGCAGACGGTCAAAATAATGTCTTCTGTGGCCGTTCAAGACACGGTAATTAAAGATAATGAAAACTAAAATCATTCAAAATTCATTTTCATTTAGCACTAGCATAAACATTTCATTTAGCACTAAAATTTAATTCAAAATATTACACATTTTTGTAGCTGTTTGGTATGATTATTATAAAACAAAAAACTATAATCATAGAAAAAAAAAACAGTTTTGTTACCTAAAATAAAAGTACAAAGATTATATATATATATATAAATATAAAGAAAAAAGTAAAATTCCTCAAACTTTAACAAAAATTAAAATGAAACTAAAATGTTAAATATAAAAACATAAAATATAATTAAACATTTTTGTGTCTGGCAGCATTATTATAGTGCGTTATTATAGTAAAACCATAAAAATACATTTTTGTTACTTGAAATTAAATAAATATTAAGTTAAATTGAAAGAAAACAATAAAATGAAATAATAAATAAAAACATATTCTTCTTCTTACTTTTTTTTTTTAATTTCAGCTAGTTGCCAACGCAGCTTTTCTCATTTTTATTTAGTGATGAACTTGATGCACTAAAACAACTAAGCATAAAATAAAAATAAATAAAAACGTTTAAAACCAACAAGTTAACTAAAACTTTAATTGAAATAAAAATTACAAATGTAAACATTTAAATGTTAAATATTAAACATTTTTGTGGCTGTTATTATTACTAACACCATAAAAACATTTTTGTTTCTTAATAACAATAATAGTATCATTATTATTATTATTATTATTATTATTAATAATAATATATATTTTTTTACTATTGCTGAAATATATAGTATGTGTACTATGATGTTATTTTTTATTTTCTGTCATTTTTATATGTATTAATTTCTTTAAAAAACTATATTTACTATAATAAATAGTATGTGTACTGTGCATAATTTTATTTTTGTCTTTTCTGTAATTTTTTTATATTTATTAATTTCTTTTAAAAAAATATATTTTTACTATTGCTGAAATATATAATATGTGTACCATGATTTTATTTTTTATTTTCTGTAATTTGTATATGTATTCATTTCTTTATATAATAATAATAATAATAAATAATAATAACAACAATAATAATGCTATCAATAATATTAATAATAATAATAATAACAATAATAATGATAATAATATTTACTATTGGTGAAAGAAATAGTATGTGTACTGTGCATAATTTTATTTTTGTCTTTTCTGTATTTTTTTATATTTATTAATGTCTTTAAAAAATATAATATTTTTACTATTGCTGAAATATATAGTATGTGTACTGTGCATGATTTTATTTTTGTATTTTTGTATTAAATTCTGTATTTTTTTATTTTTATTCATTTCTTTAAATAACAACAACAACAACAATAATAATAATAATAATAATAATAATAACAACAATAATATTTTAACTATTGTTGAAATATATAGTTTATAATTTGTTATGAATATTATTTATTTTTTTTAAATAAGAAAATAAATTGTTTTATTTCAGCTAATTGCCAGGGAAACAATTCACGTTTTCATTTAGTTAACTAAATTGTACTAATTGTAATTAATTAACTTGATGTACTAAAAAAACCTAAAAATTAATAAAAACTAAATAGACCAGAACTAATAAACTGACAAAACAGACAAATAAAATGACAAAAAACTTTAACTAAAATAAAATGAAAATCGAAAATATAAAAATAAAGTTTTATTGAAAATATGAAATATTTTTGTAGCTGTTCAGTATGATTATTATAAAACAAAAAAATTATATAATAGAATTAAAACATTTTGTTACTTAAAATTAAATTAAATTAAATTAAATTAAATTAAATTAAATTAAAATAAATATTACATATATATATATATATATATATATATTCACTTTTTTTGCAAATAAAAGCTATATAGACAGAAATGAATAAAACTGACAAAACACAAAATTACTAAAAGTTTCGCTAAAATTAAAATGAAAACAAAACAATTAAAAATAAATGAATAATGATACTAAAATGATGCTGGTTTGAAGTGTAATTTACAATAAAACACAGCGCTGTAAGAAATCATTTCATCACTCCTGAAATAAATCAAAGCAAAACATCCAGAAGCAGCGTTTGGGTGAATTAAAGATCCTCCTGATGCTGTAATTATTTCCATTCAGCCTGCAGTGACTGGGAAGGGCGTGTGTGTGTGTGTGTGTGTGTGTGTGTGTGTGTGTGTGTGTGTTTAAGTGTGTGTGTGTGTGTGTGTAACTGCGGGTGGGTGGGTTGCTATGATTCTCAGTAGAGTTTGGTTGCTCTGTGTTTGAATGATCCATATAAATGTGTTTTTCATAGCTGTAAAACAGACATGCATGAACTTGACGACGAGTTTACAGAAATGCCCGTTTTAGTGCCAGTGAAGGGAAAATATGTGAACGCTTTAGATCAGCGACTCTCACAGATCACAGACAACACCACAAATAATCTTACATGCAGCTAAACTATATAATCATGTTATATGATTACATAATCAAGTTAGGACAGTAGGATCAAGAGACTGATTAACTATTAAAAAAGAGGAGAAAACACCTCCTGTGTACAATCAAAAAAAGAGTTCAGTGACGGTGCTGGTGGAAATGTATCTAGGCAGACACATCCAACGCTTTTTGTAGACATTCCAATATGATTTCATGCTTAAAAATTGCTTGTTTTTATTTGAAATAAAGTAAAACAAAAAAAACAAAACCCAAAACCCCAAAAACAAACATAAATTTAATTTCAGATTTTGAAATCTAAAATTTCAAAAGATTTAGATTTTTTGTTTAGTTTAACTAGATGTTATAACATCTAAAAAAAAAAAAGAAAAAAGAAAAAAAAGAGAAAAAATAATCATTTAAAATACAAATAAATAGAAAAACTATGTAAATAAAAACTAACAAAACTAAAAGAAAGAAAGAAAGAAAGAAAGAAAGAAAAAAACATTAAAATAGTTTTTTTTTTACTTGAAATAAAATAAATATATTTTTTTAAAACTCCATTTGAGCTAGTTACCAAGGCATCATTTCTAATTTTTATTTATTAACCTTGATGTACTAAAATAACTATAAAAATTAAAATATTTGGTTACTTCAACTAAAATAATAATAATAAAAAAACAACAACCCTATTTTCAGGTAATTGCCCTTTCTCATTTTTATTTAATTTAACTTGATGTACTAAAATAACTAAAACTAAAAGTTTTAGTTTTAGTTAAAAAAAAAAAAAAATAGTTATTGAAAAATAAAAATTTCTATTTTTCAGCTAGTTGTGTCAACATCATTTCTCATTTTCATTTATTTTAACTTAATGTACTGAAATAAATAAAATAAAAAACACATTTTTTGTTACTAAAGTAAAATAAATTAGAATTAAGTAAAAAAAAATAAACAAAATAAAATACTTTATTTTCTTTTAGTTGCCAAGGCAACATTTCTGTTTTTCATTTAGTTTATCTATATGTAATTAAATAAATAAAAATAAAACATTTTTGTTACTAAAATAAAATTAAATTAAATTAAATAAAATAAATAAAATAAAATGTTTTATTTCCTTTAGTTGCCAAGGCAACAGTTCTCACTTTCATTTAGTTTAACTTTATGTACTTAAATAAATAAAAATAAAACATTTTTGTTACTAAAATACAATTAATAAAAATAATAAAAATTTTTTTTTTAAAAAATGTAAAAAATGAAATAAATTACTTACTTTAATTTCTCTTTTTTATTTAGGTTAACTTAAAGTAGTGAAATAAATAAAACATTTTTGTTACTAAAATAAAATAAACAAAAAATAAAATAAAGTGAAATAAAATATTTTCATTAATTTAGTTGCCAAGGCAAAATTTCTCATTTTCATTTAGTTTAAATTAATGTACTAATATAATCAAAATAAAATGTTTTTGTTACTAAAATCAAATAAAATAAAATATTAAAAAAAGTAAAATAAAATACTTTATTTCATTTAGTTGCTAAGGTAACATTTTTTATTCTCATTTAGTTTAACTTAATAATAAATAATAATAATAAAAAAAAATTGTTAATAAAATTAAATAAAATAATAAATTAAAATATTTGATTTCATTTAGTTACCAAGGCAGCATTGCCCGTTTTCATTTAGTTTAACTTGTTACAAAAAAATAAATACAAATAAATAAATAAATAAATAAAAACTACATACAAAAATTAAAACTTTAAAAAGTATCCAAAACACACACACACACACACACACACACACACACACAAACAACAACAACAAATATAAAAATAAAAAAAAACATTTAAAATATGAATAAAAACACTCTCATTGATGCAAAATAACACTGAATTAAACTCTAAGGATCTCATGAACATGTTTTCTAAACCCAGAAACACATGAACACATGAGCCGAATGAGCCAAAGTGCTTGAATCGAACACATGGAAATAAAATGGTTTTAAACAAACGTCTGCAGTGTTCAGTTAAACATCTGGAGATGTGATTGGGATTCACTTGAGGGAAGACACACACACACACACACACACACTGTTTTTAGGGTTGGATAAAGCCTGTGATTGTTTCTGAGGTTGAGATGAATGAATCCTCCTGTGACGATCTGAAGAAACCCATGTTTGATCAACAGCACGACTACAACTTTTCTCTCTTCCTCTTTTATGATTTAATGAGCTGATCAGAGCCGAAGTCAGATCTCTGACACTCCACAACTGAACACACAGCAAACGCTTTACTGCTAACTTTGCATATAAAGACCATTAGTACCAGCCAATCCTGTTCAACAGCATTTTAGCTCATTTTGAATGACCAATATTTGATCAAAAATGCTGTAAAAATTTGAAATATTTTTAAAATTTAAAACAACTGTTTTCTGTGTGCATATCTTGTAAAATGTAATTTATTTCTATGATCAAAGCTGAATTTTCAGCATCATTACTCCAGTCTTCAGTGTCACATGATCCTTCAGAAATCATTCGAATATGTTGATTTGCATAGCAACTGGCAACCGCTCTATTTTTCAGCCCCACCCCCTCTATCATTCTGGTAACACCCACTTTAAATGATCCAATCAAGTCTTTTTCTCACTGGATATAATATGACTTCATATGACTTATGGTTTCACTCATATTTATGTTTTTAAAAGAATTTTTAAATTAATTTACTATATTTATATACTAAATTTACAATGTCATTTTAAGTCAAAATATAAATATACATGTCTAAATATTATATATTAATTATTTATACATTTTTAATTCGATTTGGGTCGTTTTTTTTATTAACAAACATATGGGTGTGTATATATAAACACCCATTTTTAACAATATTTTATATTCATTCATATTTAATATATATGACTTCTATTTATCACTTTAGAATTATATTTGGGGTCAGATTTAACTAATTAAGTTTTATATATTTTTTAAAATAATCTTTAAAATTAACTTACTATATATACTGAATATAAAAAAGTCAAAATATAATTATAAATTTCTGAATATTATATACTATTATTTATACATTTTTTTTTAATCATATTTGGGGTCAGTAAGATTTTTTTTTTTTTGGAAAGTGTTTAAAAAAAATGGAATGAAATATGACTCATCTGACCTTACTCATAATTACTTTTTTTTAAAAAACTATTTTAAATATTAATAAATATTATATATTCATTATTTATACATTTTAATCATATTTGGGGGCAGAAGATTTTTTAAAGTATTTTACTATATTTATATGCTGAATTTACAATATCATTTTAATTCAAAATATACTTATACATTTCTAAATATTATATATTCATTATTTATACATTTTTAATCATATTTGGGGTCAGTAAGTTTTTTTTTTTTTTTTTTTTTTTGGAAAGTGTAAAAAATGTCATGAAATATGACTCATTTGACCTTACTCATAATTACTTTTTTTTTTTTTTTTTTTTTTTTTTTTACTATTTTAAATGTTAATAAATATTACATATTCATTATTTATACATTTGTAATCATATTTGGTGGCAGAAGATTTTTAAAAGTATTTTACTGTATTTATATGCTGAATTTACAATATCATTTTAAGTCAAAATATAATTATACATTTCTAAATATTATATATTCATTATTTATACATTTTTAATCATATTAGGGGTCAGTAAGATTTATTTATTTATTTATTTTTTGGAAAGTGTAAAAAAAATGTCATGAAATATGACTCATCTGACCTTACTCATTACTTTAAAAAAATATATATTTTAAATATTAATAAATATGTATTTATTATGTATACATTTTGACTCTTTTTTTTTTTTTTTTTTTTTGGAAAATGTTAAAAAAAAATGTCATGAAATATGACTCATCTGACCTTACTCATAATTACTTTTTTTTTTTTAATAAAAAAAAACTATTTTAAATATGAATAAATACTATATATTCATTTTTAATACATTTTTAATCAGATCTGGGGTCAGATGATTTTTAAAAAACTATTTTACTATATTTATATGCTGAATTTACAATATCATTTAAATTTTTTAAATAAATGACTGCTTTTATTCAGCAGTGATCAAAAGTGACAGTAAAGATATGTATAATGTTAATGTTAACGCTCATATTTTTAAGCTCCGCCCCCTCTATCATTCTGGTAACGCCCACTTTAAATGATCCAATCAATAAAATCTGTCTTTTTGTCACTGGCCAGCTTTTTTGTTCACTCCGAGTGACAGGTCGGTGTCTGATAATGGTGCAGCAGCAGTAAAACCTCTCATAAATCATTGCGTCTGGTTGAGTCGTATATCAGCACGTCTCTGTCAGTCAGTCGCCGTTCACAGCTGTGCTGCAGATTGAGCTCATAAAGCTGAAGCACATGTTACGGGACGAGGGGAATCCCACTTGTTTCAGCAGGAACGCAGCGTGTTGAGACAACAACCAGATCTCAGTCTTATTCTGAGCAAAAACGTCATCCAGAAATGAAAATTCAATCAACATTTACCTACGATCATGTCTTTTCTTGTGTCTGTTGAGCATAAAAACACGTTTAGAAGAATGTTCAAGCTGCTGCTTTTCATGCTATATTTACATAGTCAATTTACAACATAATTTAAGTCAAAATATAATTATACATTTATAAATTAAATTACATATTACATTTATAATTATGATATATACGTACATTTTTAATTATATTTTGGGTCAGTAAGATTTTTTAAACAACAACAAAAACATTAATAATAATAATAATAATAATAATAATAATAATAATAATATTTATCACTTTAGAATTATATTTGAGGTCAGTAAGGCTTTTCCTTTTTTTTACTTTAAAAAAAAAATTAATTTGAGTAATTTATATACTGATTTTACAATATACTTTCAAGTAAAAATAAAATTAGAATTTTTTTAAATTATAATTATAAATTATTTATAGATTTAATTATATTATTTTTTAAATATATAAGTCATATGAAGTCATATTCCATGGCATTTTTATTTTTTTTAATTACTTTTCAATATATATATATATTGAAAAGTAATTTAAAAAAAAAAAAGTCATGAAATATGACTTCACATGACTTTACTCACTTGTTTTTTATATTACTATTTTATATTAATTTATATTTAATATATATTATTTAATAAATATTACTTATATTTATCACTTTAGAATTATATTTGGGGTAAGAAAGATTTTTATTGAAACTATTAAAACTATTTATTGAAATGAATATATTATATTTATATACTGAATTTACAATATAATTTTAAGTCAAAATATAATTATACATTTCTAAATATTATATATTAATTATTTATACATTTGAATCATATTTGGTGTCAGTAAGGATTTTTGTTTTTTATTTTTATTTTATTTATTTATTCTTTTTTTTTGGTGGGGGGGAGTGTTTTGAAAAAATGTCATGGAATATGACTTTAATCATATTTACCTTTTGTACTATTTTAAAATTAATTTACTATATTTTAATACTGAATTTACAATATCATTTTAAGTCAAAATATAATTATAAATGTCTATATATTATATATTAATTATTTATACATTTTTATACATATTTGGGGTCAGTAAGATTTTTTTTAAAGAAATTACTGCTGTTATTCAGTAGTGAACTTTCTATTCATCTGTGAATCCTAAAAAAACAAAAAATAAACAAATGACATTTGAACATTAATTTCACATAGAAAGCAGAGCTTTCTCTGAATGGTCAACAGAGGCTGGCTGATCTGCTGTTGTGTTTGACAGAAGAATGAAAGTCATTTGGTGGTTTGGAGCGTCATGAGAGGCCGTTCTTGATTTCTGGGTGAATTTTCCTTGAAATCATAATAACAGACCCGATGACACATGAATCAAAGTTCCCACATTTTCACCAGTGAATTTCCATGATTTTTCCAAGGCCTTTCCTCGACTTCTCTAGGCCTGAAAACCACAGTTTGAAAATTCCCTGCCATTTCCAGGTTTTCCATGACTGTGGGAAGCGACATAATCTTGGAGTCCGGATTTGTCAGACCGCAATATGGTTTGTCATGTTTTAGTTTTTTAAGTACATTCAAACATTTCATTTACACACATTAAATCACTCAACACATCTAAACGACTGTTTTCATGTTAGAGTGTGAAGTTTTAGTCAACATTTCACTGTTTTCCTTGCTGAATGTGTTTGTTAATGTCAGTGATTGAACTGAACTCCCGTGTCTCCCTCTAGTGGCTCATCTCAGAACTACTCAACCAGCTTTACAGCAAAATGTATGTACAGTACACTGCAAAAATCATGTTCTTACTCAGTATTTCTGTCTTGTTTTCCAATATAAATATTTCAACATTCTTAAAACAAGATACATTTACTTGAGAAGCAAAATTCAAAAAAATGTATCAAAATTGAGAACATTTTTGCTTAAAACTAGAACAAATATCTGCAAAATGAGCTCAGAAAAATCTAATTTTCCCTTTTAATATTTTTTTGACCCCATTGGTGGATATATATATTTTTTCCTTGTTTTAAGCAAAAACAAATTAAATTTTGATACATTTTTTAGATTTTTTTTTTTAACGTTTTCTTCTTATTATTTATTTTTATTTTAATTTTTTTAAATTTATTTATTTATTGCATTTTTTGGCAGTTTCCTTATAATAATAATTATTATTATATAATTATGAGGAGAATTAATTAAATTAAAATTAATTATTATTATTATTATTATTAATTTTATTAATTTATTTTTTTTGCAGTTTTTGGCAGTGTGTTTCCTATTTGGGATCAACCCAAAAATGACAATAAAATTGTAAATGTGATCGATGCAAAAAGTAAACAGAAATGAACTTACCTTATGGAATATAATAAATGTTTGTAATCAATTCTTCATAAAGACCTGTAAAATACAAGAAACAGCATAAATGATGTTTCAGTCAAATCTGTGAAACATTTTGAATATTATAAATAAATACCAAAACTACTGTATAAGTAACTTTTTATAATTACCATTTTTTTTCCTGAAACTGCTGCATAGTAAGTGTGTTCAAGCTGATGTTTTTTAATGCATTAAAAGTAGAGGGCAATAAAATAAAAGAAAAAATAATAAAAGAAAAAATAAAATAAAATAAAATAAAATAAAATAAAATAAAAAATTGAATTTTTAATAATAAAAATAATGTTCTTTATTAATTTTAAACATTAACCAATAAATATATATATTTTTTAATAATTTGATATATGTATGTAGCACCTTCACAATATCATATTTATGTCAAAAGTTAAGCATGCACTGTGAAATATTATGAATATTATAAATAAATATCAAAAATATCAACTGTATAATTAACTTTTACTATTTACTATATTTATGTTGTACCTTCACAATATCATATTTAAGGCAAAAGTCAAGTCAAGATTTGAACAGGTCACTCCATTAACATACTGAAATGTGGCAGAAGCAAAACCTGTAAAATACAAGAAACAGCATAAATGATGTGTAAATCAAGGATGCACTGTGAAGTATTATAAATGTTATAAACAAACACCAAAAATACTGTAAAATCCTCCCTGAAACTGTTGCATATGAAGAATGTTTAAGCTGCTTTTCATGCATTAAATGTAGAGGGCAATAAAACAAAAAACAAAACAAAACAAAACAAAATAACACAAAACAAAATAAAATAAAATAATTATTATTTTATAAATTTAAATTATTAATTAATAAATATATTTTTAAATAATTTACTTTTATTTACTATATTCTTACTGTTTTTTCCCCCTTTAAATGCTGCATAGGAACAATCTTCAAGCTGCTTTTCATGCATTGAAAGCAGAGGGCAATAAAAAAAAAATAAAATAAAATAAAATAAAATAAAATAAAATAAATAAATAGTAAACATCTAAAACTTTATAAAAAATTCTATCATTTTTAATAATAATAATAATAATAATAATAATAATAATAATAATAATTATTATTATTATTATTAATTTATAAATATAATTGTTATTAATTTACAATATTTATATAGTACCTTCACAATATAATTTAAGTCAAAAGTCAAGTCAACACTTGAACAGGTCAGAAGCAAAACCTGTAAAATACAAGAAACAGCATAAACGATGTGTGAATCATGGTTGCACTGTGAAATATTATAAATGTTATAAATAAATACCAAAAATACCATATAATATACCATATAAATATACCATATAAAAATATGGCAATTATTGCCCCAGGGCAATTATAAATAAATAATATAATATAATATAATATAATATAATATAATATAATATAATGTAAACATCTATAAATATTTTATCATTTTTAACAATATTAATTTTAATTATTAATTAATACATATATATTTATTAATATTACTATATTTATATAGTACCTTCAAAATATCATATTAAAGTCAAAAGTCAAGTCAAGACTTGAACAGGTCACTCCATGAACATACTGACAAAACCCCCAACACAGACAAAAGCCTCGCTGTCCACTTCACTTCATCAGTTCACTCGACTGTTTGTAACTTCCTGTTTGGAAGGAATGTGAATGTGGTTTTCACGCTGCTCCCGGGAAACCAAAACAATGGACTAAAAACAAAGCCGAAGGAAGCCGACGAGCATAAACACACACAATATTTACAGTAAACATCAGTGCATTTGTAGTACACATGAAGTACAATGACTCCATTCTGAATGGAAATGAATGTTGAAGTCTGCAGGATTATTACAGTAAATACAACTAACATCATTGAAAACATTTGCCTTACTTGAAATGAAATTTCATTGTACTAAAATAACTAAAAAACTGAAAGATTAATTAACAATACAGACATAAAGAACTACTAAAAATGAAAACAGAAATTTATAAAAATACTGTGGTAAATGTGGAATAAAAATAAATCTTGATCTTTAACAGACATTCATTTTATTGCGTTTCTGAACACAGATGTTTTTGACTACAGGCAAAAAAACAACAAAAAACAAAAACAAAAGCACAATCCAAAAAGTCTATTGCTGATATTCACTCGATATGAAACGCATGAAAACAACCACACTTCTGATACACGATAAACATCATAAAAACACTCTGTAGTTTGGATCTTTCTCCTACTATTTGGATAAAAATAATTGATTATCAAAATATATATATTTGTTTTATAAAATGATCAACATTATATCATTCTTAACTGTACAAAATATCAGAAATATCAAACAAAACACTGACAGAGAAAATAATGAAGTATTAAAACTCACTCATCATTATGAACGTATATAAACTCGCATACACGACGTGATTGATTGGTTCTTCATGTGGTTGTAGACCGGAGAAATTAAGGAAATGCTCATTAAAAAAATTATAATTTGTTTGTTTAGTTTGTTTCCTCATCAGATTTGCAGAAATGTGTCATTGCATCACTTGCTCACCAATGGAAGTGAATGGGTGCCGTCGGAATGAGAGTCCAAACAGCTGCTAAAAACATCACAATAATTCACAAGTAATCAAAACCACTTCAGTCCATCAGTTAACGTCATCCGTTTGGATTGTCATTCTGACGGCACCCATTCACATCCATTGATGAGCAAATGATGGAATGTCAGATTTCTGGAAATCTGATTTACATCTTGAACGAGCACATTTTGAGAAACATCAGTAAAAATACTACATTATTTCAAAGGCAGAGCAAGTTATTACATAAAAAAAAGATATAAAGATAAATATTTTTCTTCAGTATAGCGTGCACAACTAAATCACAGGCAATTGAACCAGGAACATGAATTAATATCCATTATATATTGAAAACGAAATGTGATTGTACGCATGTAAAGCGATACTGAAGCAGCAGTTAACTCTGAAATAAATCATTCTGTGGTGATTATACACATTATACACAGTGGTAACATACTAGTGGCTAATTTAATAAATAACATTAATAAATAAATACATTGGATGTCGTTAATATGACATTCTGTAAGTTTGCAGTCGTAAAAATGCTCGTTACCTTATGAAGTGATGATGACACACATTTACATGATGACAGGAAGTCAAAAACACTCTAAACATGATCAGCGACACATTCAGCTGATGAATGAGAGAAGGAAAAGGCTGGAAATATGATGCATTTTTGACAGATGAAGCAAAATAAAATCTCCAAAGCGCAAATGTTTGTTGTGTTTAATAAATGAGAGTTTCTGGAAATGACCAAAGTACTGAAAGGAAATAGGGTTGTGCATCTTTGGGAAATGATCTGTGATTATTTTATATATTCTATATATAAATTCAATCGAGCTTCAGCTGAGGCTGAAGTGAATTCAGAATTTAAGGCTTCTTTCAGTTCATAATCTGTAATTTGATTGAAATTGGCCACAACACACAAGATGCAGAATTATAATTTTAGTTTTTAATCTAAGTAGAAATAAAATTATATTAAAATAAATTTATATAACTGCTAAGAGAGTACTTTTTAATAAGGCATTTAATTTTTTTGTATAATTACCAATGAACATGCTCATATACTTAACATATGGTTTTTGAAAAAGTCTCTTCTGCTCAGCAAAGCTGCATTTCTTTGATCAACAATACTGTAAAAATGTGAAATATTATTGCAATTTAAAAGAGCTGTTTAGTATGTGAATGTGTTAAAATGTAATTTATTTCTGTGATCAAACCTGAATTTTTAGCATCATTACTCCAGTCTTCAGTGTCACATGATCCTTCAGAAATCATTCTAATATGCTCATGATTTTTACAAAATCTGAAACATTTTATAGGAATCTTTTGTAACATTTGAAATGTCTTTTCTCTCACTTTTGATCAATGAATCCTTACTGAATAAAAGTATTAATTTCTTAAAAAAAAAACTTAAACTTTAAACATTAAAATATTAATCTAAAAATTTTATATTTATTATTTTCTATAAATATTTAACTAATTTAACATTCTTTAATGCTTCAAATAACTATTTTCTAAGTGAATATCTGTTAAAATATAATTTATTTCTGTGATCAAATCTGAATTTTTCAGTATCATTACTCCAGTCTTCAGTGTCACATGATCCTTCAGAAATCATTCTAATATGCTGATTTGCTGCTTAAGAAACATTTCTGGTTATTATAAATTCTGAAAACATTTTATACTTTTATGGAAAAATTATTTTCTATTTTCCAGGATTATTTGATGAATAAAAAGTTCAAAAGAACAGCATTTGTTTGAAACAGGAATCTTTTGCAACATTTTAAATGTCTTTACTCTCACTTTTGATCAACGCATCCTTACTGAATAAAAGTGTTCATTTCTGTTAAAAAAAAAAAAAAAATAAATAAAATCAAACTGACCTCAAACTTAAACTTTAAACATTAAAATATTAATCTCAATTTTTTATATTAACAATTATTTTTTTATAAATATTTAACTAATTTAACATTCTTTAATGTTAAAATTTAAACAGTTATTTAAAAAAAAACAGTTTTCTACGTGAATATGTTAAAATATAATTTATTTCCCTGATCAAAGCTGAATTTTCAGCATCATTACCCCAGTCTTCAGTGTCACATGATCCTGCATAAATCATTCTAATATGCTGATTTGCTGTTCAAGAAATATTTATGATTATTATAAAATCTGAAAACATTTTATATTTTTATGGAAACATGATTTTTTCCCCCATGATTTTCTTTGATGAATAGAAAGTTCAAAAGAACAGCATTTATTTGAAGTAGGAATCTTTTGCAACATTTTAAATGTCTTTAGTCTCACTTTTGATCAGTGCATCCTTATTGAATAAAAGTGTTAATTTCTGTCAAAAAAAAAAAAAAAAAAAAAAAAAAAAAAAAACCTCAAATTTAAACTTAAAACATTAAAATATTAATCTAAAATCTTTATACTAATAATTAATATTATTGTAAATTATAAATATTTAACTAATTTAACATTCCTTAATGTTAAAATGTAAACAGTTATTTAAATGAACTGTTTTCTATGTGAATATCTTTAAAAATGTAATTTAATATGGTGATCTGCTACTCAAGAAACATTTCTGAAAATCTGAAAACATTTTATATTTTTGTGGAAACATGATTTTTTATTTTCCAGGATTTTCTTTGATAATTAAAAAGTTCGAAGGACAGCATTTATTTGAAGTGGGAATCTTCTGTGATATTTTAAATGTCTTTACTGTCACTTTTGATCAATTTAATGCATCCTCACTGAATAAAAGTGTTCATTTTGGTCAAAAAATCATACTGACCTCAAACTTTAACTTAAAACCTTAAAACATTCTAAAATGTGTATATTTATAATTATTTTTAAAGAAGACTTTAATTTAACATTCTGTGTGTTGTGGCCGATTCAATTCAAATTCATTTGCAAATTAAAGGCTCTTAAAGGGACAGTTCACCCCAAAATGCTCATTCTGTCATTCTCTACTCATTCCACACCTGTTTGACTTTCTTTCCTCTGTGGGACATAAAAGAAATTGTCTTGCAAAATGTCCATTTTAATAAAAGTCTAATGTTCTTCACATATCTTCTTTTTTTTAGTTATAAGAAGTTCATTTTTGGCTGAACTGTCCCTTTAAACTGTGTTTCACACCATAGTCTCTGGAAGTGTGTCTATACTATCCGAAGACAGGAGTTGCCATATTTGCCACTTCTCCAGAGGCCAATCTGGATGCTGCTCCGCACCGAAGCTCTTCGATGGCAATTGTGACGCCACACCCTGACAGGAAGTGACACGCGGCTGCACGGACACGGCAGGAAGTCTGTCACCCTCCGCTGACTGGTGAAATGGACTCGATGCGACTGGAATGGTTTGATGGCGCGGGGCGTTCAGAGGACTGCCGTCCACGCTTGTGACGTGCAGGTGTAGTTTACATTCAGCGGGGACGTTCGTACGAGACATTTGCGTGTCATGCACAGGTTTTGCGTCGCTGTCGTCATCATAGAAGACGTCAGAGGAGGCACGTTTATACAGGTGTCCATCTGAACCTGAACGACAGAGACACATTTACTCATTTTTAACCATCATAACGCACTCAGGTCATTTTGATCTGGAAGACATATATAAAAATTTCTAAAAAATGCATGGTTATTATCAAAGCAACAAAACTTTGCAAATGTGTTAAGACCCTCTAAATACACATCATTTATTTTTTTCAGATTTTTTACAATTATTCTTTAGGAGATATGACACGTCTTGTGTTCGGGTCATTTTTGACCCGGGTATGTATGGAGTACCATTAGGTGTCAAAAATATTTTACTTTTTGTAAAATTATCTATGAAGTTAAATTAGTCAAAAACTTGGGTAAAATATAGTTAGCCCTTTTCCCACATTTCATACACGTTTGGAACTGAATTTTGTTGATAAATATGAATATGTACATCTATTGATGAACCACTGCAGCCTTAAAAAAATGATCACTTTTTAATCTGAAAGTGAAATTTATGCAATCAAAATGAATTTGTTTAGTTTGAAAATGGTTCAGAGTAATATTTATGTTGTTCTGTTAGAAATAAATACGTAGTTTTCATAAATTTGGACTTTTTTTAGGAATATTATTCTATATTTTATTATATTCTGTAGTTCATGTCAAAGTGTAAGCCTAATATGTATTGTTTTTTTTTGTTTTTTGTTTTTTTTGCTTGGAATAATATATAACAAATAATAAAAAGTTTATCTTATAGGATTTCATTTAACGCTGTGAAAATAAATAACATTTTTAAAATGTTATTTATAATATAATATAATATAATATAATATAATATAATTAAAAAAAAAAGTTTAATTCTGCTTGGTTTACATTGCAGTGTAAGACCTAAAATGTTTTACATAGAATTATTTTTGTATAGAAATTAGTTAATTAATTATTAATTATTATATGAATTATTTAAGTAATTAATCATATAATTTAATATAATAGAACTTATATATAATATAATATTACATTTTATATAATATAATATAATATAATTAAAAAAATAATTCTGCTTGGTTTATATTACAGTGTAAGCCCTAAAATATTTTACATTAATTATTTTTTGTATTGAAATTAGTTAATTAATTATTAATTATTATCTTAATTATTTAAGTAATTAATATAATATAATATAATATAATATAATATAATATAATATAATATAATATAATATAAACAAAGCAGAATTCAACTTTTTTTTAATTATTATTATATTATATTACAGTGTAAGCCCTAAAATGTTTTACATGGAATAATTTTTTGTATTAAAACTAATTACAATACTATACTATAAAAAAAGTGTTTAAGTCTGTTTCGTTCATGTCACAGATTAAAACTAATCATTTTTTTAGTATAATAATAAAAATGATGATAGAATTTACTTTAAAGGTGTAAAAATGTATAATATTAATGTAATTAATTAATTTATAATCTTTTTTTTTAATACACACACACACACACATATTTACATATACATGTAATGCTGTGAAAAAAAAATTATATATATATATATATATATATATATATATATATATATATATATATATATATATATATGCATGTATTTTTTTACATTATTTGTTACTTTTTTAACTTTTTGTATATAATATAAAAATAAAAATAAATAACGATTTACTGAAAATGAGAGAAAATTTATATTTATATATTTAACCATTTATAATAATATAATATAATAATAATATAATATAATATAATATAATATAATATATAG
The DNA here is from genome assembly GCF_022985175.1 of Labeo rohita. Taxonomy (NCBI): domain Eukaryota; kingdom Metazoa; phylum Chordata; class Actinopteri; order Cypriniformes; family Cyprinidae; genus Labeo; species Labeo rohita. Next base: position 35,607,195 of record NC_066877.1, read on the forward strand.
TGTACTTTTTCCCATTTTTCATACACTTTTGTTGATAAATATGAATAATATATAATAATATTATTCTCATTTTCTTACTTGTACTCTGTATTTTCAAAAAATACTTCTTAAGAATATCTTTTTCTTAAGACTGTTCTTTAGACAACACTTTCAGAAATACATTTAGGTCTGCAAAATATCACTAATATTTTTTGACACAATAAATAAAATGTTTTTAATTGACACCACAATTCAGTACACAAATCTAGTTGAAAAAAAAAAAACAGTAAGGATAAAGTCAAGATATTTCAAAGTTTGACCATTTAAAAATAAATATTAATATCAAAGCATATATGAAATGTTATATAGTGAATGTAATACCACTTAAAAAAATAAATAAAAACCAAAAGTGCAGTGTTGAAAGACAAAATGTTAATGTGCTTGTTTGGCTTTGATTAAAAGAACATTTACTGTGTAAAATACAGAATGTATTGCACAATACAGGATAAATTATGCGGCACTTCAAAAGTACTAAACCTGTCATGCATAGTTTTTTTTTTTAATGTAAGCAGTGAAAAGCAGCATTATTTATGAAAGTCAATCTGTCTGCATTCATTGTGTTGGATTTCAGTGCTACTGTTCTCACAGACGGTTTCAGATATTCCTGACTGACGTGCATTTTGTCTTGTGTTTGTACCTGTGAGGAGTTTGTCATGCAGTCCTGACAGAAGAGCATGTCGTGTTCGCCAGATACGAGCCTTATCATGTATCGTTTCCCCTGAGGAGAAAAGATGATTTATTAATGACACATAAAACACTCAACCGTCACAAAACCTCTGCTGACTCATTTATAAGACAGCATTGCATAAATGCAGTAAAAAGCAATCAAATATTGAGTTCAGTTAAAAAAAAATATCTATCTAAAATGGTGAATAATTATAATTATTTAATACCATTAATAAAAAAAGGAGTTTGATCCAGTGTGATTTTAGGCTCATACATATAATATTTGTTATTAATATTGTTTAATTCATAGTTTCTGTTTTTATTTAATAGAATAATAAAAAAAATAATAAAATAAAATAGCCCAATATGATTGACTTTAAAGCTGTGAAAAAAGTCATTTTTAATATAATATAATATAACACAATATAATTAGTGCTGTCACTATTGATTAATCACGATTAAATCACATCCAAAATAAAAGTTTGTGTTTACATAATATGTATTATGTAAATGTAATATACGTAAATGTATTATAACATAACATAACAATTTTGTGTACTTTATAGGAATATATACTTTATAGGTTAAATATTCTTTATTTGTTTTTTTTTTTTTTTACTTAATTAAAAAATAAATAATGATTTACTGTAATGCTGTGAAAATTTATATTTAAATATTTATAATAATATAATATAATATAATATAATATAATATAAAATTTTGTGTACTTTATAGGGTTTTTAAAATATTGATTTACGGTAATGCTGTGAAATGTATATTTATATATTTAACTATTTATAATAATACAATATGTAATAATTTAATTTAATTTAATAATTTAGTTTTTTGTAATATTCTTTTTTTGTTATATGTGTGTGTGTCTGCTGTGCATAATTATATATATATATATATATATATATATATATATATATATATACATATAAATATACATTTATTTATGATTTTGATTATATACATAAATCTAAATATATATTACATACATTTTCTTAAATATACACATAAGTGTGTGTATTTATATGTACATATAAATATACACAGTGAACACACATATATCATGCAAACACAAACTTTTATTTTGGATGCAATTAATCACAATTAATCGATTTGACAGCACTAAATAAAATAATATAATACAATTTGATTTTGTATGAAGGAAGACCTTTGACTATCTTTTTGTACTTTGTTTATACTCTATTTATTTATTTATTACCTGGAATATATATAATAATGAAAGATTGCAATAAAATATGCCTAAATGATTAATAATTTTTATATAATAATTTATCATTATTTTGTTAAAGTTTTAGTTTTTTTTTTAATTATTATTATTATTATTATTATTTTAAATATCTAAATAGTTTATTTTTATTTCAATTTCAGTTTTAGCTGTTTTATATTAGTTTAACTAAATGCAAAAGAAAAATGTTGCCTTGGGATCTAACAAATAGAATAAGGTTTTTTTTTTTTTTTTTTTTTTTTTTTAAAGATTTTATTTTATTTCAAATAACAAAAAAGTTATTTATGGTTTTAGTTTTCTTGAATACAAAACCTTTTTAACATTTATACTGTTACTGTCGAAGAAAAAAAGGTCGACTTTTTTGTGACAACATGCCCCAATGACTTATGTATGTTGTTACAATATATGGGGTAAGTTGTCACAATTTGACAAAGTTAAACTAAATGGAAATGTGAAATTAAAATTAAAATCCACTGAGGGTTTCTTGTGTGATTCAGATGTTGAGCACTATTTGTTTGACACACAAGCTTCTGCCTACATAGTGCATTTAAATCATGCGGTTGCTGTCACTGACGTCTCTGCATTAGTAAATAAACTCACCGGCGTTGGCTTGTGAAGGTGAGAGGCAGAAATTCACGGTGTTGTTCCCATCGAGAGCGTGTTGGAGGTTTGTGGGACTCTGATCCTCCGCTCCTGATGGATGAAACCACTCTGAGAGCACCGGAGAGTTGTTATCGTACGGAGAGATTTCTCCACTGGAGCTCTTCACCTCACTGCACAAACACACATTGAGCACATCATTAACAAAACTCACTGCACAAGCCTAACATGCCATTACTTTACTTGGAATTGTTCATAATATAATAATAACATAATAAAATGAGCATAAGATTGAATGTAGTGCTGTGAAAATTTATATTTAATAATTAGAATTAATATATTACATTACATCTATATTATATTATATTATATTATATAGTTCATGTCACAGTGTAAGCCTAATACGTTATTTTTGTATTTATTTATTTATTTTTTCCTTGGAAAGTTATATAACACATTAATAACAAGTTCAAGTTAAAGGATTTATTTTAATGCTGTGAAAATGAATAACATTTATAATATAATATAATATAATATAATATAATATAATATAATATAATATAATATAATATAATATAATATAATAATATTAATACTACAGTGTAAGCCCTAAAATGTTTTACATTTAAAATTATTTTTTGTATTGGCATTAATTATTATACTATACTATAAAGAGTGTTTAATTCTGTTTTCTTCATGTCACAGATTAAAAATAATGTATAATAGTGTACTTCATAGTTTTGTTTGTTTTTTATACTCTTTATTTGTTTTTTTTTTGTTTTACTTAGAATTGTATATAATATAAAAATAAAAATTAAATAAATAATGATTTACTGTAATGCTGTGAAAACGTATATTCAAATTTATATTTATATATTTAACTACTGTACTTATAATAATATAAAATAATACAGTATAATCATTGTGTACTTTATATATATATATTTTTAATATTCTTTATTATTTATTTATTTATTTATTTTAACTTAGTATTGTATATAATATAAAATAATTAAATAAATAATGTTTTACTGTAATGCTGTAAAAATTTATATTTATATATTTAACTATTTAGAGTAATATAATATAATATAATATATTACAATTGTGTACTTCATAGTTTTTAAATATTCTATATTTGCTTTTTGTTTTACTTAGAATTGTATAAAATATCAATAAAATTAATAAATGATTTACTGTAATGCTGTGAAAATTTATATTTATACATTTAACTATTTATAATATAATATAATATAATATAAATGTTTTGCATACTTTATCGTTTTTTTAATATTCTTTTATTTACTTAGAATTGTATATAATATAAAAAGTAAAATTGAATAATGATTTACTGTACTGCTGTGAAAATATAATATAATATAATATAATATAATAATAATTTTGTGCACTTCATAGGTTTTTTTAATTATTGTTTTTTTACTTAGAATTGTATATAAAAAAAAATCAAATTAAATAATGATTTACTGTAATGCTGTAAAAAAGTATATTTATATATGTAATTTATATATAATAATTATATATATATATATATAATTAATATATAATTATTATATAATAATAATTATATACATTTAATACAATATAATTTAATATAATTTTTTATATTTTATATTTTTTCTTATATTCTTCATTTTTTGTTACTTAGAATTGTATAATCTAAAAATAAAAATTAAATAAATAATGATTTACTGTAATGCTGTGAAAATTAATATTTATATATTTAACTATTTATAATAATATAATATAATATAATATAATATAATATAATATAATATATAATACAATATAATACAATACAATCATTTTGTGTACTTTATAGTTTTTTTTAAATATTCTTTATTATTTATTTATTTATATTTTAACTTAGTATTGTATATAATATAAAAATAAAAATTAAATAATGTTTTACTGTAATGCTGTGAAAATTTATATTTAACTATTTATACTAATATAATATAATATAATATAATATTGTATATTTTATAGTTTTTCTTATATTCTTCATTTGTTGCTGTTGTTTTTTTTTTACTTAGAATTGTATAAATCTAAAAATAAAAAATAAATAAATAATGATTTACTGTAATGCTGTGAAAATTAATATTTATATATTTAACTATTTATAATAATATAATACAATACAATACAATATAATATAATATAACATAACATAATATAATAATATAATATAATATAATATAATATAATATAATATAATATAGTCTGACTAATTGTTACTGCACAGTTATTGTGTATTGATGATTAATCAATAGTCGTGACAGGCCTAACAACTCCTCAGTTAAGAGTCGGATTGTGATGTTCAGATGAGACACAAACTCACTTACTCACACTGTGGTGTTTTCCTCCTCAGCAGATAATCAACCACATCACTGTCCGTGTCCAACAAACTCAAGAGAACCTCGTTCTGCAGCTCCGCTGAGATCTGCCGGCACAAATCAGATCAACACGTTCCTTCAGGAGTCTTAGCAGAACACTGGAGTCACGAACAAGCACAACTGGGTCCAATCAATCCACTGACACACAGCTTTAATGCCAAGAACAATCACACGTGTTTTAGCTTGTGTGTCTATCAAACTCTTCACGGCAAACACACAAAAATCACTACACTTCGACAGGACAATTGCTTACAACAAAAGCACATAACAAAATTATTCAAATGTAAACTAAAATATAAATATAAAGGCTAATGGAAAATATTACTAAATTAATAAAATTATTAAATCAAATAATAAAACAAATTATTATTATTATTTTTACTACATTCAAAAACATAAATATGTAATTACTTATTTAAATATAATATTAAATATATATTTAAACCAACAAAATTATTACTTAATTATGATTAATAACATTTGGACTATAAGGAAAATAAAAACTAAATTTTGACATAACTATGATTAGTAACATTGAGGCCATAAGAAAAATAATTGTTTAATAAAACAAATAATAAATTATTATTATTATTATTATTATTATTATTATTATTATTATTACTACCACAACTTCAACTACTAGTAGTATCATTTTGTTTAAATTTATAAATTTTTCATAAATAAATTGATAAATATTTAAACATTTATAAACATTATATTCAAAAACATAAATATGTAATTATTTATTTCACTATGATATTAAATATACAATTCAACTGATACAATTATTACTTATAATTAATAACACTGGAAGAATAAGGAAAGTAAATATGTAAATGTACAATAAAATAAACAAACAAACAAACAAATAAATATGAATAATGTTGCGACCATAAGGAAAGTAAATATGTAAATGTGTAATAAAAAATATAAACACTAATGCTAATAAATAATAATAACAATAACAAAAACAACAACAACAATAATAAAAATAATAATTAACAATATTACCGCTTTAAATGATGCATTCTGTCTAAAACACCATACATGTTTTTATTAAAAAAAAAAAAAAAAAAAAAAAGTTTAAATTCTCATTGTCAAAGAGAGTGTAAATAATAAATATATATTATCCAAATAAATATGATTTTAAATACAACAAAATTTTCATAACTATGATTAGTAACATTGAGAACATAGGAAAAATAAACGTGTAATAATAAATAAAATAAAGTATTTTATTATTATTATAATCATTATCAATTTGTTTTATTATTTATAAATCTTTAATAAATAAATTTATAAATATTTAAAAATGCATAAAAATTGTATTCAAAAACATAAATATGTAATTATTTATTTAAATATGATATTAAACATAGAATTAAACTGATAAGATTATTACATGATTATGATTAATAACATTGGGACCATAAGGAAAGTAAATATGTAAATGTAGAATATAAATAAATAAACAAACAAACAATGAGACCATAGGAAAAATAAATGTGTAATAATAAATAAAAGTATTTTATTATTATTATCATTATTATTATTATCATCAGTTTGTTTTATTATTTATAAATATTTAATAAATAAATTTATAAATATTTAAAAATGTATAACAGTTATATTTAAAAGCATAATTATGTATTTCTTTTATTTAAATATGACATTAAATATATAATTAAACTGATAAGATTATTACTTATGATTAATAACATTGGGAGCATAAGGAAAGTAAATATGTAAATGTACAAAATAAATAAATAAATAAACACTGAGACCATAGGGAAAATAAATAAATAATAATAAAAAGTATTTTTTATTATTATTATTATTATTATTATTATCCATTTGTTTTATTATTTATAAATATTTAATAAATAAATGTATACATATTTACAAATATAACATAAATATGTATTTTTTTAATTTAAATATGACACTAAATATATAATTAAACTAATAAGATTATTACTTATGATTAAATAACATTTGATAACATTGGGACCATAAGGAAAGTAAATATGTAAATGTACAAAATAAATAAACAAACAAACAAATAAATAAATAAATAACACTGGTACCATATGGACAGTATGTGTAAATAATAATAATAATAATAATAATAACAACAACAACCCCTTTAATAATTATTTAAATTATTAATTATAAATGATTGTTTATTTATTAATAATAAATATTACCCCTTTAAAGGATGCATTTTGTCTAAAACACCATACATGTTTTTATAAAAAAAAAAAAAAAAAAATCTCATGTATAAAGAGAGTGTAAATATGCCTGTAATTATTTCCTTAATTAAAAGTTTAAATATAATTAAAATTTGACATAACTATAATTAGTAACATTGAGACTATAGGAAAAATAAATAAATACAGTTATTAATTAATATGCAATAACAATGTCCAATATTACTCCTTTAAAGGAAATTGTGATTAGTAAAATTGGGGCCATAGGTAATAAATAAATAAATAAATGCATGTATAATAACATTTAGGCTAGAGTATTCCCCGTTTAAAGCGTGCAGTCTGCCTAAAAAAGCGTGCATGTTTCTGTTCCGCTAGCATACTTGTCCTTCATTCAAACTTTAATGGTCCAAATCATCTCAGCAGCCCTTTTTTGGACATGCCAGACGACCGTGCTGGAAAAGAGGAGCGTTTCAGATCCCAATGATCCGCCGTTCAGCAACATAAACTAGATCTCAAGCACTTTCATAAAACTGCCATAACAAACGCACATAGAAGCGGTGATTTATTTTTATTGTTGTATTTTCTCTGGCTGCGCATCATCACATCTCAATCATAAAGTCATTTTTAGAGCGTTACGTAACGGGACGGTTCGTACCGTGAAGAGGGACTGGTGCGTGTCGATCATGTGCTGCACGACGCCGATGATGGCGGCGCTGTCCTCCATACGCGCCGAACTCTCCACGCTGAACTCCTTCTCCGAGCTCTTCTGCTTGTGCAGGAGGTTCGGCCCGAAGATGGTGGCCAGATTCAGCGATGTCATCTTATTACCAATCACCTAAAACAAAGAGCACAGGCACAAACAATGGATAATTCAGCCAATAACACACATTCAGTCCTCATTTACTCTGTATATTCATGCTGGACGTGTGACAAACTGAACTGCATGAACTGATCACCACAAAAAACAATGCATGACCTCCAAAACGTACAGATTAGAGATTCCTATTGTGCTTTAAATTGGTTTCGATCTTGTAGCAGTGACGAGTCGCATCAAAGCGTTCCTTTTTAATTCTTTAAATTGTACCGATCGAAAAAAACCTTACACAATTTAACAACAATTCATTAAATGTTTAACAGAAATTCCATATTTATTATATTTTTTACATTCTGTTCATTTCCATTTTTCTGTATTCTTTTTAAATTATTACATTAAATATTATATGTTTAAATATTAATATTAAATATTAATCATAAAACTTATATAATTTATCACTGGTTCAGCAAAAATAAAATTTTTAGGGCCCTATGAAATCTGTTTTCTGGTTTCTTCTAAATTCAGTGTTGCACATTTTACTTTTCGATTCTGTTTTGATGATTTGATAAATTTTTAATAGTCAAAAAGCATGTCAAAACTTTAAATATTTTAACAAACAACTATATATATATATATATATATATATATATATATATAGATAGATAGATAGATAGATAGATAGATAGATATAATATCCCCAAATTCTGTTTTCCATTTTTTGGTTTCCTGATTGTTTTAATGACTTAATTAAATTTTAATAATCAAAATATATATTTTAATAATGTCAATAATGTCATTTTTTTAAATTAAATTAAATTAAATTAAATTAAATTAAATTAAATTAAATTAAATTAAATTAAATTAAATTTTTATTTTATTTTATTTTTTTTTTTTACAATAATAGGTCCCTGTGAAATGTTTAATTTGTTCAAAAAATCTGTGTTGTCTGTTTGTTTGTTTTTCTGGATTTTACTATTTTCTACATATTTACTATCAAAAACAGTGGTAATTAAATTAAAGCATGTAAAACTAAAGCAACTTTAAACTTTAACAATTTATTACTAATTATTATTATTATTATTATTATTATTATTATTATTATTGTTGTTATTTTGTTTTATTTTATTTTATTTTTTCAAAATTCTGCTTTATTCAACAATTATTATTATTATTATTATTATTATTATTATTATTGTTGTTGTTGTTTTTTTGTATTATTATTTTATTATTATTATTATTTTTTCCGAAATTCCATGTTCACCATTTTAAGGTTTTTGGTTCTATTTTAATTATTTAATTACATTTTAATAATTAAAAAGCATGTCAAACTAAAGCAACTTTAAACTTTAACAATTTATTATTATTAATTATTATTATTATTATCATTATTATTATTATTATTATGACTATTATTATTGTTGTTTTATTTTATGTATGTATTATTATTTATTTTTTTATTTTTTTTTCTTCAAAATTCTTGAATTTTTCCAGAATTCTGTGTTCACTGTTTTAAGGTTTTTCGTTCTGGTTATTTAATTACATTTTAATCATTAAAAAGCATGTAAAACTAAAGCAACTTTAAACGTTAACAATTTATTGTTATTGTTATTGTCATTATTATTATTATTATTATTATTATTATGATGATTTATGCCTTCTATGCAAATCAGAAATAAACATAAACAAATAAACAAACAATAAGTAAACAAATAAACATGAGCAAATAATACAAATAATTTTTCTAGAGGCCGACCACAAAGAGTTCATTGAGCTCACTGGGATTACTGAACTTTGTTACACATCAGTAAGAAATCATGGGTAATCTTGAATTAGTTACTTTAACTAAACAAGATAGACAAACAAACAATGACAACGGCAGTAGTGTCGGATTTGTATTGGAAGCAGCTTTGAGAAGTCTTGTGATTCTACTGAGCACAAATGACTGATGTATGAGATCACGGCTGTGTGTCATCTGATTCCTGCTGCAATAACAAGCTGTTATCTGCAGTCCATCCATCTGTGTGTCAGTTCACTATTCCACCCATCCTCTAAAAAAAATGATAACCTTGTGTTCTTTAGCCGTTCGATAATATTTGACATTATCTCTGTATTTATGCATTTGCTTAAAAGGGTGATTCGTCCCAACAGAGAAAAAATCATTTCAACCAAACAGTCATTTATCGTTAAAAAGAGTCAACATGCTTTATGTGCATTTATGTTTATTAAAAAAATTATACACAAAGAGTTTATAATCATTCACTGAGACAGTGTGTCTCCTGAAAAAAAAGGTTATTAAAATGGTAAAAAAATAAAAAAAGAAATAAAACAATGATTGCTGAGTACATTTTATCTCATACGTTCATGTTTAATTACCAGTTTTTTTTACTATTCAACTTTAATTAAAAGGTAAAATTCCTTTTATTTTTTGGTAAACAAAGAGCTGTACAACAGAGATTTACTCTTAAAATATTTTAATTAAAAAGCATGTCTAATTAATTGAAATCATAAAAAAATATACACAATACAAAACATACAAAATTAGATTTTTAGGAAATTATAAAATACATTATTTTTTCCCTAAATTCAGTTTTATTTTTAATTTTTGTTTGTTTTAATACTTTAATTACATTTTAATGTTTAAAAAGCATGCCAAACTAAAACAACTTGCAACTTTAACTATTTATTTATTTGTTTATTTATGTGTACGCTGTAAAAATTATTTTTTCAAAGTTGTATTTATATTTTTGGCAAACAAAGAGCTGCACAACAGATATTTACTCTTAAAATGCAGCAATCAACATATACAATACAAAACATATAAAATTAGATTTTTAGGACCTAATAAAATAATTTTTTTTGGTTCCAATTTCAGGTTTATTTTTTGCAGAATTCAGTGTTTTTTGTTATTTTTTTTCTGATTCTGTTTTAATGATTTAATTAAATTTGAATAATTAAGAAACATGTCAAAACTAAAACGTATTATTTTTTAATGTATTTAAAATGTACAATTCCTTTTATTTTAATGTTTAACAATTTTTATATATAATTTATTTTTGTATATTACTACTACTACTACTTTTTATTTATTTATTATTTTATTTTATTTTATTTTATTTTATTTGTGCAATAATAGGTCCATGGGAAATGTTTTATTTTTAAAAAAAAAAAAGTCCAAACCATCACTTTGGATTTTTGTAGATTTATGATATAAATGAATATTTTTATTTCTTATGCATGCTATTTTTATTTTTACTTACGCATCTGTTGTGATTGTGCTATGATTTTATTTATTTTTTTTTTGAATTTGAATTACCATTAGGTATGAAATGCTAAATAAATAAACTTGCCTTGCTTAATTGCTTTTTTTTTTTGTATTAATTTACTAGAAATAGAAATTGTGGAAATTGTTTCACCACATTTTTTTTTTTCAGTGTAGATTTACTCTGAAACAATTTTCACTCAGAAACTGCTAGAAAATCTCACAAATAATTGTAGAGAAATAGCAAGTAACACAATTAATTAAAATAATATTTTAAAGTAGAAAGACTAAAATAGTAAAACACACTCTAATATTTGTTTTATTTACAACTTTGGAAAATACATTTTTACAGAGTAATCCTTTTATAAGCAATTAATTTAAAAGTAGTTCAACTTAACAAAAGTTAAGTTAAAAGAGTCTTTTAAAATGCATTGAATGACCCCTTAAAATCTATTTTTTCTTGTTTTTTTCTTGTTTTCTCTATTAAATCATCTCTGTCTGAAAACTCTCATACTCCCAGGACAAAGAAAAGAATCATGAAACTAGTCTACTTTAATTGTATACAAATTAAACATTTAAACTGCCACAATTTTGCTTAATTGTTGTGAAATCATCACAAATGAACCACACAACTCACCTTGTTTCCATCACCGTCCCGCGAATCCTCCGCGTGATTGGCTACGTTGGACAGGAAGTGAAGTAAACACTGAAGGGTGTCGCTGTTGCAGGCGGGAAGCAGACAGATGAGTAACTGTATGGCCGTGTGCTGATCCGACTTATCTAGAGCTGCAGAAACAACACAGAGAAGATATCATAAAGTGAAGAAAAAAACTAAAGTATTGCATTTTTAAAGTCCAAAAATGAAAATGTGCTCAGCCTCAGGCCATCCAAGATTAGGATGAGTTTGTTTCTTCATAAGATTTGGAGAAATGTAGCATTGCATCACTTGCCCACCAATGGATGTGAATGGGTGCCGTCAGAATGAGAGTCCAAACAGCTGATAAAATCACCACAATAATCCACACCACTCCAGTCCATCAGTTAACATGCTTTTATCAGCTGTTTGGACTCTCATTCTGACGGCACCCATTCACATCCATTGCTGAGCAAGTGATGGAATGCTACATTTCTCCAAATCTAATGAAGAAACAAACTCAAACACACCCTGAATGATCTGAGAGCAAGTATACTTTAATTTCTGGCTGAAGTAATCCTTTATGAATAATTGTTTTAGTATTGTTTTCCTTACATGCGCAGCTGATGAATGCGGAGTAGAGTTCTCTGGTCAGCAGAGGATCAGGCATGTCTCTGAGAAACTCTTTAAGCAGCGCAGCCACATCATGAACGCTGTGCCGCTGGTCCAGAACAACCTCTGCACCCTGATCGAACGCTTCACGCAGCTGAACATCACAACAAACACACCGTTAATACTGTGAGAACTGACATAGGGTTCACATACTTATGCCACCAATGAAGTTGCACGAACTTTCCAGTTATATGTGATTATTAATGCATTAGGATTTTTAAAAAGCATGCAAATTCATTCAGAATCATTGAAAATTACTCTTTTTAAAGAGTTGTGTACACAACAACACTTTCTAGAGCAAAGTTGAGCAAATTTGGGTTATATCATCTGTGTGATACTGTCTTTATTTTTTGTTTATAAATTTAACAATAAGTCAGAGCATAAAAATAAAATATTTAATTCAATACAAATATTTAAAAAAAAAAAGTCAATAAACCCAAACAAAGATTAAATCTTTTTTAATTTAATTTACTTTGATTTACTTTGATTTAATTTAATTTAATTTAATTTAATTTAATTTAATTTTATTTAATTTTATTTGTAAATTTAAATTACATTCGTTTTTCCTAAATAACTTGCCCTTATTTATTTTGGGTCAAAAAAAAAAGAAAGAAAAAAAGAAAATCATGCCATAAATCCATTTGTTTTATTTTATTTAATACAAGGTCCATGCCTAATTTAATTTAATTGAATTTCATTTAAAATATTTTGCTTTTATTAACTGTATTTACCTTTCCCGAAATATGATTAAATAGTTTGTGTAAATATTATTTTTTTGTACAAGTTCCATGACTAATTTAATTTAATTTAATTTACAAAGTATTTTGCTTTTATTTACTGTATTTAGCTTTACCGAAATATGATGAAATATTTTGTATAAATATTAATCTTTGTACAAGTTCCATGACTAATTTAATTTAATTTAATTTAATTTAATTTAATTTTCAAAATATTTTGCTTTTATTTACTATATTTACCTTTACCGAAATATGATTCAATATTTTTTATAAATATTTATTTTCGTACAAGTTCCATGACTAATTTAATTTAATTTAATTTAATTTAATTTACATTTGTTTTTTCTAAATATTTTGCCCTTATTTATTTTGGTTACCTGTACTGTCATTTAGTATAAAAAAAAACAAAAAACAAAAAACAAAAAAAACGAAATGTACAATTGTCATACCATAAATCTATTTGTTTTATTTTATTTTACTTTACAAAATATTTTGCCTTTATTTATTGTACTTACCTTTACTAGAATATGATTAAATATTTTGTATAAATATTAATGCCTAATTTAATTTAATTTAATTTAATTTAATCCTCATTTATTATGGTTACCAGTACTGTCATTTAGTTAAAAAAAAAAAAATCATGCCATAAATCCATTTGTTTTATTTTATTCTTCGAAAAAATTTGCCTTTATTTATTCTAGTTATTATTGGGTCAAAAAATTAATTTTTATGCAAGGTCAAAGCCTAATTTCATTTCATATCATTTTTTTTCCCCAAAATATTTTCTTTTATTTACTGCATTTAATTTAATTTCATTTACTAAATTATATATATATATATATATAAATAAAATAAGTATAAATAAGTTTCTAAAACATAACATTTTCGCTTCTCACCTGTCGAACTCTTTTCTTGGAGCTTCCGACCCGGAAAATGCCCACCGTCTGCAGACCTTAACAGCAGCAAAGCAAATATCCGGCACTGTTATGTCAACGTCTGTATGGAAACAGTCTTAAAACTGTGTTTAGACTATGCTCAAACTAGCCTGGCTGTTATTGTGAACTCTGAAGACCCCATGAAATAGAAAACGGAAACCTTTTTTTCCTGTGCAGACGCTGAAACAGGAAGATGGGGCGGGGCTTAACAAATCGATGACCACAAACCAACAGAACTACAACTACAACTATGACTTCAGTGTGATTGCACCTTCGGATTTCGGTGTCACTGACCATATTTCTGCAGGTGTTGGCAGCAGCAGTCCAGCACACGCGGCACCTGTCTGTAGATGGGGTTCAGGCTGAGTTTCGTGTCGCTTGTCTTCTTCTTCTCGTTGGCCGATTCCACCGGCATGGAGAGCTGAAGAGCCTCGAGTAGACGTGAGTGACTGTCGTCCAGATCAGTGATGCAGTCCACAGACATACCGCCCTGCAGCAATCAAACACACCGCATTAATGAACAACAAACATACAGATAAAAAAAAATAAAATCATTGCATTATTAATAGCATTGCTTCATTTAATATATCCAGCAAATACATTTTCAATATGCAATAAAATCATCATTTCTGACTGTCATGAACAAACCAAGCAAACATTAGCTCATGTTTTCTGTAGAAGTTTTAACACAATTCAGTTCATAATGACAATTTGATTCCAGTTTGAATACATTTTTTATTTAGAATTTTTTTTTTTTTTTCCAATTTGAGCTCTAATGATATATTGCACCATTTTTTTGGGTCTCAAACTGCATTAAACTACAGTTTACACAGGTAAAGAAACTAACATCCTGTATACTAACTTTTTTATAACCATTCATTCTCTTTAGAAATCTGTTATTTTAGCATCACTGATATACTATTATAGTTTCTGTTTTGTTTTCACATTTTCTGTTTTCATTTAATTTTAATTTATTTTTAACTGTGCAATGATTTAGATAGACATTTAGCTTTGTGTAAATATAGCAGAATAAATAAATACATACATACATAAATAAATAATAATAATAATGATCATTAATTAATTATTGGGTCAAAAAATGTTTTAATAATTATTATTATTATTGACTATTATTACTTATTATAAATGATTATTATTAATTTGTCCTTGTGTCAAAACGTTAATGATTATTATTGATTAATTTATTGTCAAAAATGTTTTAATGATTATTATTAATAATTATACATTTATTATTGTCAAAAAATATTTAATGATTATTATTTCTGATTATTTATTTATTGTTTTAAAATGTTTTTATGATTATTGATTATTAATTTATTGTGCAAAAATGTTTTAATTATTATTACTGATTATTAATTTATTATTGTGCCGATTTTTTTACGATTATTATTAATAATTAATAATTTATTATTTCCAAAAACTATTTAATGATTATTATTGATTAATTTATTATGGTGTCAATTTTTTTAATATAATTATCATTATTATTGACTATTATAGTGTCAAAAGTTTTAATGGTTATTATTATTATTATTGATTATTAATTTATCATTGTATCAAAAACATAATGATTATTATTAATATTGTTAATTTATTATTGTGTCTAAACGACTTAATGATTATTGTTAATGATTATTAATTTATTATTCTGTCAAGAAAAAAAACTATTTAATGATTATTATTGATTATTAATTTATTATTGTGGCAAAAAATGATTATTATTGATTATTAATTTATTATTGTGGCAAAAAACATTTAATGCTTATTATTGATTATTTATCATTGTGTCAAAAATGATTATGTATTTATTATTGTGTCAAAAAAATTTTTTAAAGAGTATTACTGATTAATAATTTGTGTCAAAAAACAATTTAATGATTGATTATTATTATTATTATTATTATTAATTATTTACATTGTAATTATATACTATATTATGTTAATTATACAATATGTATATTATATTATATTATATTATATAATTGTAAACTATAATTATATACTGTAACAAAAGTATTGCTCATTGTGGGTTAATGTTAGTTATGCATTATTAGTTATGCATAAGTTAAAGTAATAGTTCACCCAAAAATGACACTTTTGTCATCATTTACTCAACCTTGTGTCGTTTCAAACCTGTATTGAGTTCCTTTGTTATGCTGAACACAAAAAAAAATATTTTGAAGAAGTAGGGAAAGAAATACTATGGAAGTCAATAGGAACCATCAACTGTTTGATTACCAGCACTCTTCAAAATAACTTATTTTATGTTCAACAGAAGAAACAAATGTTCATTTTTGGGTGAACTATTTTTTTTTAACAAATTAGACCTTATTGTAAAATGTCATCAAAAAAGGAAATAACAATATGGGTTAAACTCTGAACAGGAAGCGTTTCTCTACCCGTCTGCGCGAGCGCAGCGCCGTCTCCGGCGTGCCGGGTGTCGTGCTCTCGTTGGGCGTCTCAGAGGACGAGCTGAGGGACGAGTTACTGCTGGAAAGCTCCTTGTTGGTGGATCTGCGTCCCGTCAGGTGCAGAAGTGAAGAGACTCGTTCCACTGGACTCCGCTGCTCCTCTTGCTCCTCCTGCTCCCGCTCCTCCTGCAGCTGCTTGTGACGACGGTCGTTAAAAATCACCTGTGAGAGCGGCACGCCGAACGCCTGGGGGTCCGACTCTGAGCAACACAGAGAGAGAGAAAGGACAGATATTTACAGCAAAGATTTACTGCTTCTTCTCCAATCCAGGAATTCCCAAACTTTCTGTCGGCCAAATTCCTTTGCAACTAAAATATTTACATGTAGTCTACCTGGGGTTTTAAATTAATATTTCAATATTTTAACAACACAAAAAATAAGGCAAGATAAAATAAAGAATAATACAAAATATTTTATTGTGGTTTCATTAAAAATGAATGAATAAATAAATAAATAAAATTGAATAAATAAAATAACTTTTTTAAAATTAATTTTGGCTTTAATTTTCTGTGCTGTTAAATTATTGAAATGTTAACTTAAAATCTCAGGGGGGCCTAAAATTAAATTAAATTAAATTAAATTAAATTAAATTAAATTAAATAATTTTGGCTTAATTAAAAATCCCAGGGGGACTTATTGTAAAATATACTTCAAATAAAAATAAAAATAAATATAGCTGCAAGCAGCAATTGCGGGGCCAAGCACAAAAGAGGCAGAATGAAGAGCTAAGAACGGCAAGGAGCAACATATTGACCTCAACAATGAGTAATTAAAGCTATTTTAGGATGTGTCAGTTGAAATGCCTGAAAAATCATAAATACAACCAATAATAATATAATTTAATGGCTTATCACTTTTGACCAATAGGTGGTGAGGTGATAATGACACAGACAAAGTTTGGTGCCATTATGTTAAAATTTTACAGAGATACAGCCTCAGAGTCATTTTGGCATCATGCCACAAATGTGTAGTGGCACTGTACGAAAACGGTTTTGTCAATCAACATGAAATCCATAACTTTGGGACAGTTTAAATATGATTTGAGTCAAATTTGGTCAAAATTGGACCAATGGTCTAGGAGGAGTTCAAACAAGTAGATTTTGTACATTAATCAAAATGGTATAAAGGAAGTTCAGCCAACTATGGTTTAATTAGTATGTATGTTGTCAGCATGACCCAAGGAATGTTTCATTACAATAGGCTAATGCAATCAGAAGTTATTAGCATTTTTGGAAATTTCAATATTAATGTTTAATGAATGGTGTATTACTTCTGGCCAATAGGTGGCGCTGTTACCACATTGATGTGGTGTGGTCAGTGTGAGGTGACAATAGCACATATAAAATTTGGTGCAAATATGCCAAAGCTTTGCAGAGATACAGCCTCAGATACAGTTTGGCATCCTTCCAGCAAATTCGTTGATGCGCTAAACGAAAACTGTTTCCTACTGTGCATCATCATGAAATCCATGACTTTTTTCAGCACGGTCTGAAGATGATCTGAGTCAAATTCGGTGAAAATCGGATGAACAGTTTAGGAGGAGTTTGAAAAAGTAGGTTTTCAACATTAATCAAAATGGCGGACAGGATGTTTGGTCAGTTTTGGCATAATGGGTATCAATGTTCTCGGCTTGACCCCAGGAATATATTGAGATCACTTTCATTACAACAGACTAACGTAAACAGAAGTTATTAGCATTTCTTTATAACTTTGGCCATAAGGTGGCATTGCCATTAAACCTTTTGAGGCCAAACCATTCAGAAGGTATAAGCAAAAATAGCCATTTTCCATATCTCCTGACCACTAGGTGGCGTTGTGCCAAAACACTGCAGGTAGCCTCAGGTCATGCCTGTTAAAACACACACCAAGTTTGTTGTCAATATGCCAAACCGTTGCGGAGATATAGCCTCATATCCATTTTTGCGTGCTTTTCGTAGAATTCATTTGCGCGTTATTTCGAGAATGGTTTGACTAATCAACTTTTTGCCAGCATGATCTGAGCCAATTTTGGTGAAAATCAGACAAACCGTCTAGGACGAGTTTGAAAAAGTAGGTTTTACGTACAATAATTTATAGAAAAAAAAAAACTAAACTTTTTTTTTTTTTTTTTTTAAAAAAAAAAAAAAAGTAAAATATACTTCAAATAAAAATAAAAATAAAATTAAATATATTAACGATTTTTGAATTTTGGACTTGATTCTGTGCCTTACGGTTCAAAAGCTATTAGCATAAAATGATTGAAATTTTAGACAAGTGGTGGCGCTACAGAGTTTGAGTTAGAGACTCCAAATTTGCTGTGGTTAATTATGAGACTGTCCTGTATGAGTGTGCCAAATTTCACAACTTTCCTGCAAGTGGTTCTATGGGCTGCCATAGACTTCCAGAGAGGGAGCAAAAAAATCAGTCCACTTTCAGTGCTTGGCCCCTAATAAAATAAAATAAGTTTCACAGGAAATGTTATCTTAAAAACCCAGGGGGACTTCATGTGAAATATACTTCAAAATAAAATCAAATAATAACAATTAAAAAAATAAAAAAATAAAAAAGATATATTTATATATAAGATATATAAGATATATATACAGTATATATATATATATATATATATATATAAAAATGAATACAATAACTTTATTTTTTTAAATTTTTGCCCAGTTTAATAAACCAGTTTTTCATGTAAATCCTCCAATGTTTGTTCCTCCAGAAAGAAAAAAAAAATAAATAAAAAATAAAAATACAAACCTGCCAAATTTATTAAGCAATATCACACAGACTGCTGCTTATTTGATATTGCTTAATATATAATATACTAAAACATGACACATAGAAACATTTTTGTATTGTGACATTCCACACTGAACATCTCACACCTTCAAACACAGCAGTCGTTTAACGTAAACGTGAAACGAATGCATCCGGCGTTATTCGTCGAAGGTCTGATCCGCAACACAAATAATCGGAGTGAGTGCGGAGCGTCTCGGTTTGTTGTTGTTATTTCTCGGGGCCGTCGGAGCGCAGCGGGAGCGTCTGCATTCCAGCACACATTACTGCGCAGGGAGGAGCACGAGCCGCTCAGGCGGATCACTGCCGTAACACTGCATTCTGGGTCAAAGAGCTATATATTATCATGATAGTGGAGCTGTAGGAGTTCAAACTCAAAATCTCACTTTGCTCTTCATTTTAACATAAAAATCTAAATATGAAGATATAATGCATGTATTTCTATGTGACCAATCAAATGTGAGTAATTAAGTGTCATTTCTCATGTGAATCTATTCAGACGGTCAGATGTTCTTCCACTGAAGTGCAAGATGATATTTGGAACGTGTTAGCAAATGAGAAGTGTATAAACGAACATCTGTTTATAATATTTATAATCTCTTATGCTCTTCTATTGCAATTTGTTTTGTATATGTAAATGTAAAATGGTTTATTATTGACCAAGTGGACACAGTGCTTATATTTATACAATAGTTCAGATAACTACTGATTTATCCCTCTGACACTAATAGTGTTATTATAAAACGGATAGTTCCGCTCCTTGATTCTGATTGGCCGAGCTGCGTTCGAGGCTGTTCTAAATTACTCTGCAAACATACTCCTTTGTTTACGTTTGTGTGTTGCTCGGCAACCACTTTGTTACACCACAAATGTTTCTGAGGAACTAAATTTTTTGGCGGGAGAATAATGTTTTTATTAATATCATTAAGTTGGCTTGAGAAAGACTGTAGACTGTATCTT
This sequence comes from Labeo rohita, assembly GCF_022985175.1. Classification (NCBI taxonomy): domain Eukaryota; kingdom Metazoa; phylum Chordata; class Actinopteri; order Cypriniformes; family Cyprinidae; genus Labeo; species Labeo rohita. Next base: position 35,627,666 of record NC_066877.1, read on the forward strand.
CTCCTAGAGCTTTAACTCTACAAACTCCAAACTCAGGCCACATCTTCTGACTCTTTTGACTCGAGTTGCTGTATCTTTTCTAACTGATCCGACTTACGGTTTTCCTAAAAATGATGTTGAAAACGTTTAAATCCATTTAAACTCATTCAAACTTCTATCTATCTGTATATCGCCAAGCAACTAGAATCATGCTAGTAGCTTGCTAATCATGCTAACGACAAGCTAATCATGATAACGACAACTAATCATGCTAGCAACATGCTAATAACTTGCTAATCATGTTAGAAACATGCTAGTAACTTGCAAATCATGCTAGAAACATGCTAGCAACATACTAACGACAAGCTAATCATGTTAGCATCATGCTAATAACTTGCTAATAATGCTAGAAACATGCTAGCAACATCCTAATCATGCTAGAAAGATGCTAACAACATGCTAATTATGTTCGAAAACATGCTAGCAACATGTTAATAACTTACTAATCATGTTAACATGCTAGTAACTTGCAAATCATACTAGAAACATCCTAGCAACATGCTAATAACTTGCTAATTATGTTAGAAACATGCTAGCAACATGCTAGCAACTTGCTAATCATGCTAGAAACATGCTAGCAACATCCTAATCGTGCTAGAAAGATGCTAACAACATACTAATTATGTTGGAAACATGCTAGCAACATGTTAGTAACTTGCTAATCATGTTAACATGCCAATAACTTGCTAATCATGTTAAAAACATCCTAGTAACTTGCAAATCATGCTAGAAACATGCTAGCAACATACTAACGACAAACTAATCATGTTAGCAACATGCTAGTAACTTGCCAATCATGATAGAAACATGCTAGTAACATCCTAATCATGATAGAAAGATGCTAACAACATGCTAATTATGTTCGAAAACATGCTAACAACATGTTAGTAACTTACTAATCATGTTAACATGCTAGTAACTTGCAAATCATACTAGAAACATCCTAGCAACATGTTAATAACTTGCTAATTATGTTAGAAACATGCTAGCAACATGCTAGTAACTTGCTAATCATGCTAGAAACATGCTAGCAACATCTTAATCATGCTAGAAAGATGCTAACAACATGCTAATTACGTTAGAAACATGCTAGCAACATGCTAGCAACATGTTAGTAACTTGCTAATCATACTAGAAAGATCCTAGCAACATGCTAATAACTTGTTAATTATGTTAGAAACATGCTAGCAACTTGCTAGTAACTTGCTAATCATGTTAAAAACATCCTAGTAACTTGCAAATCATGCTAGAAACATGCTAGCAACATGCTAACAACAAGCTAATCATGTTAGCATCATGCTAATAACTTGTTAATCATGTTAGAAATCATGTTATTTTTTAATTATTAATTTAAATTATTAATGAATTATTTATTATTAATAATTTTATATATATTAGGGCTGTCAAACGATTAATTCCGATTAATCACATACAAAATAAAAGTTTGAGTTTGCCTAATATATGTGTGTGTACTGTGTGTAATTATTAAGTATATATAAATAAAACATTCATGTATAAATTTAGGAAATACAAGTATATGTATTTATTAATATATATGATTTTTAAATAATATATATATATATATATATATATATATATATATATATATATATATATATATATATATATATATATATATATATATAAAACATTTCAATATTTTTAAAATAAATAACATATTTCTCTTAAATATATACATTAATTTGTGTTTATATATACATAATAATTACACACAGTACACATACATATATTAGGCAAACTCAAACTTTTATTGTGTATGCGATTTGCTTAATTTGCTTAAAATGTTTAATTTGTCAGACAAAAAGCAAACACATCTAATTGAATAAATCACTTTTGACCTTTATTTCTAGCGGTCAACTTGCATTTTTAACTTCTGAATGTGTATAATGGTTTAAACAAACATCTAAAAACCAAATACACACCTTTGTCTCTCTTTTCTTTCGATAAAGAATCCAGCTTCCTCCTGAGTGACTTTTTCCGCTTCTGGCCATCTGGAAAAGACATTTTGAATACAAAACATCAAAAACAGAACAGAAAATAGCACCCAAACTTCATCACAATCAAACAAGTGACACTTTAGCAGGTCTGTTTAGTTTTTGTGTTAAACGTGTGAGAGACTGTGTTTACCTTTCGGGATGGTGATCTGGCATCCCAAATCGAAGTCTTTCATCAGCCTGACCAGAGCCACTTCCTGCAGCCGGACTCTCTCCAGCTCCGACAGACTCTGAATGGGAACCGACTGCATGTGGAAATTATGACCCGCCGTTTTCTTACAGGTGAAATCTCCCTGTGAAAGACACAAAATAGACAGAGAAAGAGAAACACTTTAATAAAGCAGCATGATCAACAAGCTAAACTTTTGACTGACAGTGTATATATATATATATATATATATATATATATATATATATATATATATATATACACACACACACACACACACACACACACATACATATATATATATATATATATATATCTATATATACACACTGTCAGTCAAAAGTTTAGCTTAAGATTTTTTAATATTGAATAAGAAATAAATAAGTCCCTTCTGCTTAACAAGGCAGCATTAATTTGATCAAAAATGCAGTAAAAATGTGAAAGATTTTTACAATTTAAAATAACTATGTAAATATCTGTTAAAATGTTATTTGTTTTTATGATCAAAGCTGAATTTTCAGCATCATTACTCCAGTCTTCAGTGTCACATGATCCTTCAGAAATCATTCTAATATGCTGATTTGCTGCTCAAGAAACATTTCTGATTATTCAATGTTTGAAAACAGTTGTGATACATTATCGTTCAAACATTTCGGGAAAGTTTGATTTAAAAAACAAAACAAAACCTTTTATCCAGCACTGATGCATTAAATGGATCAAAATTGACAACAAATATATTTATAATACTGTAAAAGATTTTTATTTCAAATAAATGTTGTTCTTTTGAACTAAACAAAAATATTTTTAGTAGGGCTGCACGATTAATCGAACGATGTCGTGAGGCGCTTTTAGTCAATGAAGCCGGTACTTTGATTAGTAGTAAAGCTCCATCACGTGCGTTCAGCTGGAGCGGCAAGTAATACACAGAGCCGTAAAGCACTGACAAGCTACGCCAAAATCGCGCTCAAAATCGAATTCGATTGTCAGTAAAGCTCGTCAGTGCTTTACGGCTCTGTGTATTACTTGCTCTGTGTACTGAACGCACGTGATGGAGCTTTACTACTAATCAAAGTACCGGCTTCATTGACTAAACGCGCCTCACGACATCGTTCGATTAATCGTGCAGCCCTAATTTTTAGTGTTAACACAGCTGTAAAAAACCTAAATTAATGATTTAAAGCATTTTTGGCAAATACAGGTAATTTACTAAAGAAATATGATGATTTTTAACATTTATGACTGTTATAGCGCCACCTATGGTCAAATTTCCATTAAATGTTACATGCTTGTTTAGAATCATCTGTTGCATATTCTCAACCAGTTTTATGACGTTTTCGTTTAGGATTTACATGCTTTTGAGTATAACTGTCCATTCCCCTTTAAAAATGACAAAAGTAGTTTACCAAAGTGTAAAGTTAGATCGTTTTTGGCTAATTATGGATCTAGAGAATCCAGAGAATTGTAGTGCAGTGGTTTTGTTGAGCCTGAGCGAAAAAAACCTAGGACCTAGTTTGTAAAAGGAGCCTTTTTAAATAATCTTGAATATCTAATAAAAAATTTGATTGACAGCAGTGGTCCAAGAGACAAAGTTCAGAATGAGAAGATCTGTTATATGATATGAAGTGTGAAGTGTTTGTGTGAATATATCAACATGTTATGCAATTTGAGGTCATTTACAGTTAACATATTGTGTTTTTGAAGATTTCTTAACTGTTATAGCACCACCCATTGTCCAATCTCCATGCAACGTTGCATGCTTGTTTAGAATCATTTGTTGTATGAGCTCACCTAGTTTTGTGAAGTTTTGAGTTCTCGTTTAGGATTTATAGGCTTTTAGGTATATTTAGCTACTCCCCTTTTCTAAAGGACACCGTTATAGCTACCCAAAGGACAAAATTCTATTTTATTTATAATAATTGATTTAGAGAGTCCAGAAATTTGTACTGGAGTGCTTTTTTCCAGATTGAGCGAAAAACCTCGGTCTGGTTAGCAAAAGTAGGGTTTTTAATGCTTCTCAATCATTAAAAAAAAACTGTTTGATTGACAGCAGTGGTTCTAGAGGCAAAGTTGTCCGGAATGAGGAGTTCAATCATATGATACAAATATTGCATGTATGTGCGAAAAAACGTGCAGCGTACAATCGTTTACGCCCTTGAAAAATGCGATACCACCCCCCAGGGCCAGATTTTTTGAGATACACAAATGTCCTTATAGACACTTGTGGCACTTTGGACCAAGACACAGTTATAACAATTTTTATATTTTTTTCCATCTTATAGCACCACCAAGTGGTCAAGCTCCACGATTTTTGTCCTGCAACCTCAGATTGAGCTCTCACATAAGTATTCTGAGTTTGGCAAAGATATCTCATTGTGTTCAGAAGTTATATGCAAAAAGTGGCCCTGCCCCTTTTGAACATTTCTTAATGTTTTGGAAGACTTTTTAACTATTATAGCGCCACCTATAGTATGATCTCCACCTCAATTTCCAGATTGAGTGAAAAACCTAGGACAAGTTAGCAAAAGTAGGGTTTTTACAGCTTCTCAATTATTTAACAAACAATTTGATTGACTGCGGTGGTTCTAGAGGCAAATTTGTCTGGAAGGAGGAGTTCTATCACATGATATGAACATTGCGTGTATGTGCAAAAAACGTTCAATCGTTTACAGAGTTTCATTCCGATCCACCTCCGTTAACCTCTAATAGGTGCTCAAAATTCATCGGCCAATGGCGGCCATATTTGAGATACACAAATGTCCTTATAGATGCTTGTGGCACTTTGGACCAAGACCGTGCACAGCCATTTCCATGTTGATGGGACAAATGGTTGTACAGTTGTAGCCATTTTTATGGGTTTTTTCCCTCTTACAGCGCCGCCAAGGTCCATGATTTTTGTCCTGCGACCTCAGATTGAGCTCTTACATAATTGTTCTGAGCTTGGTTAAGATATCTCATTGTGTTCAGGAGTTATAGACTTTTTATCAAAAGTGGCCCTGTCCAACATTTTGGCGTCCCTATGTGATGGTGAGTTGAATATTTAACTTTTTTGATAATTATTGATATTCTCTCTCCAGAGAATCTTTCTGCACTAGTTTAGTTCCCATTGGGCAAAAAAGCCTAGGACTAGTTGGCAAAAGTAGGTTTTTAAAAAAAAATCCAAAATACCACAAAATTTTGAATCTTACAATCTGCGCCTGGCGGTTTTGGAGTTCTGAGTGATTTCATACATTTGATCGCTGTAGCGCCCCCTTTAGACCGATTGGGGCGAGACTTGGAGACATTGTAGGCGGTTTGAGTACTACCATCCCACCAAGTTTGGAGTCTCCATGACTTACGGTTTGGCCTGCATGATCAGTTTTAACGTTTAAAAATCATGTGACACTAAAGACTGGAGTAATGATGCTGTAAATACAGCTTTGATCATAAAAATAAATTTCATTTTACAATACATTTACACAGAAAGCAGTTATTTTAAATTGTAATAACATTTTACATTTTTATCATATCTTTGATCAAATAAATGCAGCCTTGTTGAGCAGAAGAGACTTCTTTCAACATTTTCTTTCAAAAACTGCAACTATTCCAGACTTTTGATAGATAATGTTTAAGTGTTCTGAGAATATTTCTCAATCTCATTTCAAGATTGTGCGTAGTTCTTTATTTGACAAACAAATCTGATTTTTAAAAACTAAAGATGAAATCACAGGCTTGTGTTTTCTATAGCAACTCCTAAGCTCATGTCAGGTTTCTCAATGGAAAATGAATGCGAGTTCATATCCCGTAATCCTGCTCTTGTGCTCCGCTGACTTTATATTGTGATGTTTGGACAGATACAGTTCATACACACAGTGTCTCTATAGTCCCTCAGAATAAGCCCACGTTTCTGTGAACATGCAGTGACAAGCACTGGAGAATTCTTGGCGTCCGCGCAGACGTTCTGGCAGCGCTGATCATCCTGATCTCCTTGGACTTGAGAAATCGAACCCAAGCTCTGGCAGGCACTTGTGTTTTGTTGGTTTTCATTTTACTCCTCTTTTCCTTGTAGGGCTTTCTGGGAATGATCACTGAAGCAAATTTAGCCAGGAGTCTCAGACAGAGTTAGATCAGATGACAGGTTTGAAGGCAACAAATGAGTGATTTTCACAAATCGTTAACAGCACGTGTTGTGTAATAAAAACCGTTTGGCAGGCAGTATCACCTCTGCTTATTAATATTAACCTCTTGATTATGAAAACATGCATTGATTACTTAACTAACTAGAGGTTTTACTATATTTTATTACTTGCATATAATTTAAATTTACTATATTTTACTACTTGCAATTCAAAAATAGCTACACTACAAGTCAAAAGTTTTTGAACAGTAAGATTTTTAATGTTTTTTAAAGAAGTCTCTTCTGCTCACTAAGCCTGCATTTATTTGATTCAAAGTACAGCAAAAACAGTAAAATTTTGAAATATTTTTATAATTCAAAATACCCGTTTTCTATTTAAATATATTTTAAAATGTAATTTATTCCTGTGATTTTAAAGCTGATTTTCAGCATCATTACTCCAGTCACATGATCCTTCAGAAATCATTCTAATATTCTGATTTGCTGTTTAAAAAACATTTATTTATTAATATTATGTTGAAAACAGCCGAGTAGAATTTTTTCAGGTTTCTTTGAAGAATAAAAACTTCAGAAGAGCATTTATCTGAAATAGAAATCTTTTGTAACATTATTGTAACATTACATATAACATTATATATATTACATATTGTAACTTTATATACAAACAATTGCAAAATTTGAAAAAGGAAAAGAAACAAAACTTTGATTTTTTTTAACTTAAGTTACACATAAAAAGAGAAAAATCTAATAGAACGAGAATAAAATTGAAATTATGAGAATAAAGTCTAAATACTTTGAGATTAAATTCAAAGTATAAAGACAATTATACTTTATACAAAGAATAAAGTCGAAATGTTACGAGAATAAAGTCGAAATTACGAGAATAAAGTCGAAATATTTCGAGAATAAAGTTTAAATATTTTAAGAAAGTCGAAATGACAAAAATAAAGTTGGAAAATTTGGAGAGTAAAGTCGAAATGTTTCGAGAATAAAGTCGAAATAAAGTTGAGAATTAAGTCAAAATTACTAGAATTAATTCGTAGCAATTACAATATTAAAGTTATAATATTTGAAGAGTATATTTTAGCCTATTGCACATGAAAATGGCCCGGATTAGAAGCACCGGGATATAATCTTCAAATATTGTAACTTTAATATTGTAATTACTACGAATTAATTCTAGTAATTTTGATTTAAGTATTTAGAATTTATTCTCGTAGTATTTTGACTATTCTCGTAACATTTTGACATTATTCTCTAAATATTCCGACTTTAATCTTGAAATCTTAATTTATCCGGGCCATTTTAACGTGGCACTAAAACGCCATCAGAAAAAATGAGTTTAGTAAATAATAAATACTTTAAATATTTGTCAAATAATTATATATTATATAAATGTAATACTTGATATTTACAAATGATTTAAAAATAAATACATTTTTAAAACTAGTGGCAAACTTAAATTAAACAAATTAATTCAAACTAGTTCACTTTTAAGAGTACTTTGAACTTTCCTTTTGACTTCACAACTCAAGTAATACAGATTGTTTCATTGTTTTGTTTCATTTGTTAACATTTTTTTTGTTATGAAAGATTAATGTTATTGTTTAATTTTTTTTATCTAAGTATATTAAATGTTCTACATTGCTCTATATTCAGCAATTGCTATGCTAATCAAAGCATTGTGTTACTAATTAACAAACAAAAAATTAACTGATTTAGCTAGTTTTAATTTAATTAGTTAAGACTACATGCTAATTTTAAGTTAAATGTATGAGGTAGTTTACTCAAATATTTAAATTTAAGACCAATTAATAAAAATTCTAAATTATTTAAAACTTTGAATTTTTTAACGTTGACCTCACTTTTTTGTCTTTGAGTTTTGTCAAGTTATTCAGGTTTAAAGTAAAATTAAACGTCAGCACATTAATGTTAAACATTTGGGCGTCTGTGCAAATATAAATAAACGTACATGCGGAACATGTGGCTTCCGGAAGTCAAACATATTTTGAAATCACACACACACTTTTTTTTTATCTACATGGTCCAGCCCTAATGAGCAGTGAGGAAGGAAACAGACTGTGCAGGCAGATACTCACGACCTCTGATTAACCAGCCTGTAAATCTGCCTTGACCAGATTATACTTTCTTTGATCCATGTTGAAGTGGAAACTGTCATATGAGTCCAGCTCCAAAGAGGCTTACAGTTTAACAACAATGAAAAATACTGACCCATTTCTAGGGCCTTTCCAACAATTACAGGTGAACCAAATGACATTCATGGATGATCTGTTCCTTTGAAAACATGAGTTATTCATGCTGCTGGAACACTTTTCTTTTGAAGAAGCTCTTTCCAATGCAACAGTTCATTATGTCCAAGCTCCAAAAAAGAAAATCAAAACAAAACAGTAGTCTATCGTCCATTAAGTCATGTGAATCTTTGTGTGGGAAACTGAATTCTGATGATTCTGCCCTTCACTGCAGCGCTCTACTTTTATCATAAAGTAAATAGCTCCTATTATGGGTCACTGTGTAGCATATGCGACATGCAACCGCACTATTTTACTTTTCCACTCAAGCCAGTCGCATAAACTTGGATAACAGGACCACATGCATGCCTAACAGCTCAAGTCAAACATTCACTGAGCATTTCCTTCCCAGCTGCAGAAGGTCAACTCTCAATCCAAACACCAGCAGTTCCTCATCTGCTTGCATAATAACCCAGATGAAATCACACACACTGATGTGCACACAAGCAAAGGCATTAGCTGCGTCCACTTAAAATGAGATTAATAACAATCTTTGTTTTAATTGTTCATTTATTTTCTGCTGATATATGGTCAATTACCTAATAGTCTCTAATAGTGGTGGGAAAAAAATGAGACTCTCTGCAAAGGTAGTGTGTTTCCCTGAGAAATTTTACATTTGCTCATAAAACATTTGCGTTCTCTCGCAAAAGCATTGCTTTCCCTTGAGAAACTTTGTTTTTGCTTCCAAAAGTATAGCGTTCCCTTAAAAAACTTTGCGCTCGTTCTTGCATAAAAGTATTGTGTTTGCATGAGAAACAACTTTGTGTTTGCTTGCAAAACATTTACGTTCTTTTGCAAAAATTTTGCGTTCTGCTAAGAAACTTTGCATTTGTTCTTGCAAAAGTATTGCATTTCCCTAAAAAATTTAGCATTTTCTTGCAAAAGTATTGTGTTCACATGAGAAACTAACTTTGTTTTTGCTTGCAAATTTGCGTTCTTTTGCAAAAGTTCTGCTAAGAAACTTTGCGCTTGCATGAGAAACTATGTTTGTGTTTGCTTGCAAAACATTTGCATTCTTTCGCACGTATAGCGTTCCACTAAGAAACTTCGTGTTTACTCTTGCAAAAGTATTGTGTTCCCTTAAGAAACCTTGCATTCATTCTCACAAAAGTACTGCATTTCGCTAAACTAAATTTGTGTTAATACTTGCAAAAGTATTGTTCACAACTAATTTTGTTTGCTTGCAAAACATTTTGCAAGTATTGTGTTCCGCTAAGAAATTTTGCACTCGTTCTTGCAAAAGTATTGTGTTTGCATGAGAAACAAATGTTGCATTTGCTTGCAAAACATTTGCATTCCTTTGCAAAAGTCTTGCGTTCTGCTCAGAAACTTTGCATTCATTCTTGAAAAAGTATTGCATTCCCCTAAGAAACCTTGCATTCTGCTAAGAAACTTTGCGTTCACATGAGAAAATAAGTTTGCATTTGCTTGCAAAACATTTGGATTCTTTTGCAAATATTGCATTCTGCTGAAAAACTTTGTGTTCGCTCTCACAATGGTATTCTATTTCCCTAAAAGACTTTGCATTCTTTTGCAAAGTATTTCATTCCACTAGGAAACTTTGCGTTTTCTTGCAAAAGAATTGTGTACTGGTCAAGAAACCATGCGTTCTGCTAAGAAACTTTGCATTCTTTCTCACAAAAGTATTGCATTTCGCCAAAAAACTTTGCATTCATTCTTGCAAAAGTATTGTGTTCACAACTAATTTTGCATTCGCTTGCAAAACATTTGCATTCTTTCGCAAAAGTCTTGCGCTCTGCTAAGAAACTTTGCATTAATTGTCACAAAAGTATTGCATTTCACTAATAAAAACTTTGCGTTTGTTCATGGACAAGTATTGTGTTCACATGACAAACTGGGTTTATGTTTGCTTGCAAAACATTTGTGTTCTTTTGCAAAAGTATTGCATTCCACTAAGAAACTTTGCATTCTTTATTGTAAAAGTATTGTGTTCCCCAAAAAACCTTGCATTCTGCTAAAAAACTTTGCGTTTGTTCTTGCAAAAGTATTGTGTTTGCGTGAGAAACTAACTTTGCGTTTGCTTGCAAAACATTTGCATTCTTTTGCAAATGTATTGTGTTCCACTAAGAAACTTTGTTTATTCTTACAAAAGTCTTGAGTTCTGCTCAGAAACTTTGCATTAGTTCTTGCAAAAGTATTGCGTTCCCCTAAGAAACCTTGCATTCTGCTAAGAAACTTTGCGATCATTCTCATAAAAGTAGTGCATTTCGCTAAAATAAATTTGCGTTCATTCTTGCAAAAGTGTTGTGTTTGCATGAGAAACTAATTTTGCATTTTCTTGCAAAATATTTGCATTCTTTTGCAAAACTATTGCATTCTGCTAAGAAACTTTGCATGCTTTCTCACAGAAGTATTACATTTTGCTAGAAAACTTTCATTCTTGCAAAAGTATTGTTCACAACTAATTTTGCATTTGCTTGCAAAACATTTGCATTCTTTCACAAAAGTCTTGCATTCTGCTAAGAAACTTTGCATTAATCCTCACAAAAATATTGCATTTCGCCAAAAAAAACTTTGCGTTTCTTCATGCAAAAGTATTGTGTTCACATGACAAACTAAGTTTACATTTGCTTGCAAAACATTTGCATTCTTTCGCAAAAGTATTGCATTCCACTAAGAAACTTAGGATGCTTTAATGTAAAAGTATTATGCTCCCCCAAAAAAACTTGCATTTATTCTCACAAAAGTATTGCATTTTGCTAAGAAATTTTGCAACTTGCAAAAGTATCGTGTTCACAACTAATTTTGTGTTCGCTTGCAAAACAATTGCATTCTTTCACAAAAGTATTGTGTTCTTCTAAAAAAACTTTGCGTTTGTTCTTGCAAAAGTATTGTGTTTGCATAAGAAAGTAACTCTGCCTTTGCTTGCAAAACATTTGCGTTCTTTCACAAAAGTATTGCATTCCACTAAGAAACTTTGTATTTATTCTTGCAAAAGTCTTGCGTTCCACTAAGAAATCTTGCATCATGTTACAAAAAAACTGTGTTTGTTCTCGCAAAAGTATTGTATTATTTTGTTCTGCTAAGAAACTTTGCATTCATTCTTATAAAAGTATTGTATTCCGCTAAAACGTTAAACTTTTTTTCCTCACAAAAGTACCCATAAGAAACAAACTTGTGAAACATTTGCTTTCTCCTGCAAAAGTGTTGCTTTCCTCTGAGAAAAGTTGCGTTTGCTTGCGAAACGTTACGTTCTTTTGCAAAAGTATTAAGTTTCGCTGAGAAACTTTGTCTTGTAAAAGTATTTTGTTCCGCTAAGAAATGTTGCCTTCCGTGAAGAAACTTTGTTTTTCGATCCTGCAGAAGTATTTCGTTCTGCTAAGAAACGTTGCGTTCAGCTGTGTTCGCGGTCACAAGATTATTTCTTTTCGCTAAAAAACTTTGCACTCGCTCTTATAAATGTATTGCATTCCACTAAGTAACAATGCAATTGTTCCTGCAAAGGTATTGGGTTCCCGTGAGAAACTAATTGTGCATTAGTTTGTGAAACATTTACGTTCTCTTGCGAAACATTTGCATTCCCCCAAGAAACTTTACATTTGCTTGCAAAACATTTGTGTTCTTTTTGCAAAAGTATTGCATTCCACTAAGAAACTTTGCGTTCGCTCTAGTAAAAGTATTGCATTCCCTCTGAAAAACTTTGTGTTTGCTAGAAAACATTTGTGTTCTTTCACTAAAATATTGTGTTCCACTAAGAAACCTTGTTCTCTCTCGCAAAATTGTTGTGTTCCTTCTTGCAAAAGTATTGTGCTCCCATGAAAAACTAACTTTGCATTTGTGGGCAAAACATTTCTGTCCTTTCACCAAAGTATTCTGTTCCCCTGAAAGACTTCGTGCTTGCTTGCAAAATATTTGCATTTTTTGCAAAAGTATTGCGTTCCACTATAAATCTTCACATTCTGCTAAGAAACTTTGTTCGTGCTCACAAAAGTTTTGCTTTCTGCTAAGAAAGTTTGTGATTGCTTTCGCAAAAGTATTGCATTCCAACGAGAAACTAACTTTGCATTTGTTTGTGAAAGAGTTGCATTTCCCCAAGATACTTTGCAATTGTTTGCAAAAAAAAAAAAAAAGTATTGCATTTTACTGAGAAACTTTGCGTTCGCTTGCAACAGCATAGTTTTATCTCCCAACTCATTATATTTCCATCTTAAAACTTTTGCATGCAAACTTAAAAGTTTTGATAATAAAAGTAAGCAATTTTGCAAGTGAATGCAAAGTTTCTTTGTGAAAAGCAACAGTTTTGCAAGAGAATGCATACACACTGAAATATTTTTTTTTAAACAATCACCATGTTGCACATTTGTTGAGCACTCAATTTAATTTTAAATGCATGGCAAAAAGCATTGCTTCTATAGCAGCTTCCACTCTTTTGGAAAGACTTTCCATTAGATGTTGGATCATGGATGCAGGGATTCACTCCCGTTCACTCCCGAGAGCAGCCGTAAGGTCAGACGTTGACGTCGAGTGATGATGGTGTCGAGCTTGCAGTGTTCAAGTTCAAAGTTGTTTAGATCTGTGCGCAACCCAGCCGAGTCCTTCACACCGGACTCAACAAATCATTTCTATATGAGCCTCGCATTGTGCAACCTATAAAGCTGCCTTTCAAACTACAAATATCTGCAAGCCACGCCTGGTTGGAACACAATGTGAAAGCCTTTTATACCAAATACAACAGATATTTAGAAGTATTGCGCCATTGTGGTCATTTCTGCACATAGAAGGTTCATCTGACTCATGTTGTATGAATGAAAAATGTCATCAGAACATTAAATTATGGCATTCTTTCTTAAGTACTACACTACACACCCCACTAACACTTGCACTTCATCATTTCCCTACATAAAACCTCTACTCTTCCAGACAGCGGACGAGCTCTCCCACTGAAAACCAGAGAAATATCAGCATACAAGATAACGCTTGTGCACAGATGTGGAATTAAGTAAGGCTGGCTTTACATAAGCTGCATTCCAAATCACAACATAGTTTGTACTAGAGTGTCTGTAACTTTTAAAAAAAATCACAAAAATTCCATATATTAAAATATATTACATATATAAAATACATAGCAACGGTTTGCAACACTGATAATAATCAGAAAAGTTTCTTGAGCAGCAAATCAGTATATTAGAATGATTTCTGAAGGATCATGTGACCCTAAAGACTGGAGTAATGATGCTGAAAGTTTACCTTTGCATCACAGGAATAAATTGCATTTTAACAGATATTCACGTAGAACACAATTATTTTAAATTGTAAACACATTTAACAATTTTTACTGTATTTTTGATTTACTTAATGAGCATAAGAGACCTCTTTTTAAAACACTTTAAAATATTTCCAATTTTTAACAGAAGTGTATATGGGTTATGGACGTATAAGGATTTTCGACAGGCCAATTTTAAAATACAAACAATAATAATTTCTGTTGTAATTGCTCAAACAGTAAGAATGTTGTGTACACATAAATTCATACTAAAATTTAAAATTAAGTGATTTTAGTGGGTTTTTTTCCCCATCTCAATGAATTGGCCGTCATGTGGTGCAACCATGATTTATATTAAAATTAATTAATTTCCTTAACATGCTTAACATTTTTTCTGATGTTCTCAGTAATCAGTGTTTAGAAACAAAGTATTTGCATTTATATTGAGTTTTTGTAAATAATGATCTCATATTTTTGTTGTATAATTTTAGTTGCCTTCTTACATGTAGTTAGCAGACTTATTTTTCCTGTAAATTGCATAAAATAAAAATGTTTTAAAAATACCATTCACTTAAGCATGCTGTAGCAGTGATTCATATTTCAACCACAAAAATGATAATTATTAATTTATTTAATTTATTTTTATTTTAATACAGTTATTCCTACTATCAGTTGCACCACATGACGAGTGGTCGCTCCAAATGACGCAAAGGCCTTATATCATTAAAAATCTATTTAGAGAGACATGTGTGAAAACTGCAGTACATGGCATTAAGGCTGTGTTTCCATGAAAAGCATTTTTTTCTGAAACTGGTGTAGTTTTTCAATTGTTCTCAATGGGAACGCCGTGATTTTTGGGAGCGCTGAGCATCTTCTTCATGCTGAGCGTTCGGGCATTTTTTTCTTGATGCCGAGAGTTTAAGAAAGTTCAACTTCGATAAAATGCTGCACTCATCACTGTCAGTTTCTAGTCAGCTAACCTAGTCAACTAAAATGATTTTTTGCATTTTTTCCTCATATTGTACAAAACAAACCATCTGAAATGACCCAAACTGCACAAAAATTAATTCTAAAAGATACTTAAATAAAGTATTTTATGTATACAAACCATCAATTGAATATAAAAACACAAAAACTGCCAAACTGGGACAAATATCTATAATGGAAAATGCTCTGCAGTGGTCGCACCACATGACATTTGGTCGCACCACATGATATTTCAAATTCAGGCAAAGTTTACAAGCAATGAATCTGGCCACCTAAACAAAACAAGCTAGCTCCTCACAAAATAAATATCTAAAGAATTTTTTTTGAGGTCATACCACATGATAGCCAAATGTGGCAGCTACATACCAGCCATTAAAAAGGTTCTTTTTTCCAAATTTAAAAGAGTTACAAATCTGCTTAATGCTTCCATGGGTCATTGTCAAATTGGTAGTTGATGCACAGTCCTATCTTCGAATGGATTTCAACATAAAAGTCCCAAAATAGTAGTTTCTTGATGGTCGCACCACATGACATTTCATAAAATGTAAATCATTGGACAACGTTTTTTTGTATATTATGAAACAAATGCTTTGCCATTTTATACAGGATTACAAAACATTTTGAAAATCATGCCAAATAGTGCAGAAAATTAATCTGAATAAATTTAGGATAATTTCAAAGACGTTTCCAAAGCAACAGTTATGGCCGAACGGTCGCACCACATGATATTTTGACACTTTGATTACCAGAAAAATTACAAATAACTAATCCTTTTTGAAAAATTAAAGTTGGTCCATACATAGGAGAGATGCTTTATGCATGTCATCTTTTTTAACGCATTTAAACCAATTTTTGATGGAAAAAAATTCAATCGGATAGAAAATGTAGGCGTCATATCATTGACATATCATTGAAAATATCAATATTATATTATGCAAAAAAAAAAAAAAAACGCATATGAAATGTACTACAGTCATTAGCATCCAACAAAGCATCATTAGCGCAATATACAATAACACAGTTAAGAAAAGAATGAAAACAATGAGCAGAAGGCTTATATAGTAAATTATGAACATTTTAATTTAAAAGATATTAAGAGACAAGTGCAAACATGAGTCGCTTCATCTTTCGGTGCTGTAGTGCCACTCGACGAACGCACACTTACCGCTGCTACACTTAGCAGAAATGAAAGCCTCGCTCATCAGCATAAAAGGTGAGCAACAGTTTCATCTGAACAGCTGTCTAACAAGAGATACTTGAGGATCATCAAATAAGCATCACATTTGTGTCTGATGGTAATTTCAGGCCCAGCTGCTCGCTGTGCATCTATTCTCCACTATGATTTCACCAACGCGAGCTCATTAGTATTCATAAGTATTCAATCATAACATGTGCTTCTAACACACATACATTTTCTAGTATGTGCAATGTCAATGCATGAACAGCTTCTAAATACTATCATGGATGTCAAAATGCAAATACAAGTGTTTACAAATCCTTTAGGGTTCACAGAAATATGAACACAATATATTAATTTAATAATTGAATAAATTAGAATAACTGAATGTGTAACAGCATTACATTTATTTTACATGTTGACATTATGTTCAATCAGTTCTGCGTGATTTCTGAGTACTGCCAACATGCACAGCTTTATCAAATCTATCAAAACACAAAAAAAGTGGCAAATTTATTTACAATATAAAGGGCTGCATGATTAATTGAAAATTAAAATAAAATTGTGATATAATGCGATTATCTATAGCAAAATAGCAATAGCAAAAAAAAAAAAAAGTTAAATTATTATTATTATTATTATTATTATTATTGACATACATTTTAGCCAAATTGTGCCTTTTTTGCATATTAAATCATTTTTTTTCCCTCAGAAAAATTGCAGTTCACAGCTGTAATGAAAAATAAATTCATTATTATTCAATTAAATTTATTTTTTAATTTTGTAGTAAAATATGTCAATAGTAATATTACTTATTTGTCTTTTAAAAAATGATAAAAAAAATATTGATATATAATAAAATATAATATTCTAAATGTATATATTATTATTATTGATACATACAGAATGTTGGCTACAATTCACAGCTGTAATGAAAAATAAATTAATTATTGTTCAATTCTTTTTATTTTTTAATTTTGAAGTGAAATGTCACAATAGTAATATTCCACATTTAGTTTTTTTTTTTAAATTTAAATTAAATTTAAATTTTATTAAAAATTAAATTTATAAAAAAATTATTAAAAAATATTATATATATATATATATATATATATATATAGATATAGATATAGATATAGATAGATAGATAGATAGATTTATACATATATATATATTATTGATATATACTCACAAAATTTTGGCCAATTTTTTTTTTTTTTTTTTTTTTTTTTTTTTTTTTTTGCTTATTAAATCTTTTTTTTTTTCTGAAAAATTGCAATTCGATTTTTTCCCACATCATGCAGTCGTACAATTTACAGCTGTAATGAAAAATAAATTCATTACTTTTTAATTATTTTTTCCTTATTTTTTTTATTTTAAAACATAATAAAATATATATATATATATTTATTACTGATATATACTCACAAAATTTTGGCCAAATTGTGCCTTTTTTTAGTATTAAATCACTTTTTTTCCAGAAAAACAATTCACAGCTGTAATGAACAATAAATTCATTTTTATTTATTTATTTATTTATTTATTTTTATTTTGTAGTGATATAATAGTATATTAATATATAATCACAAAATTTGGGCCAAATTGTTACTTTTTTGGCATATTAAATCACTTTTTTCCCTTCAGAAAAACTGCAATTTGATATACAAAAATAATAGAGTATTATTAATTATTAATGTAATATAAAATATATATAAACTGAAATGCAGACAGCGAACAGTTTCCCTGAGTTTTTCTCTGGTTTTTCTCACTCTGGATCAGTTTAGCCACTTTCGTTTAGTTAGGAAATAAGAGCCAGGGGATTCGGGGGCTTCTTTGAAGAATTTCTTAAGGAAAACAAACAGCGCTGCTTTCTTACTTAATGCCGTCTTCACGCTACGCTTGAGCCAATGCATCATGGGAGTCAGCTTCCCAGAGAAAGAAAAAAAGACGAGCAAAATCTCCTTTTTCTTCTGAGATGGACAGCAAATGGAGACTTTTTCGCCTTGTTAAAGTTTCAGAAGAAAACTCAACCTTTCAAACTACTCAGATTTCCTAAGAAACCAAAGTCTGCACCTAAAAGTCTGAGATCTTAAATATTTCTCATCATATTCCCCCAAGAACAAGTAATCAGAGCTGCTATCCACATTCATTTTATAGCTCTATACTCGCATTGCACGTCGATTATTGACTCATTTGTTTCTGTTTTTATTATAAACTAAAATTAAAAATTATTTTTGACTTTTTCTGTGCCTCCAATGGCTGGCAAACGTCAAATCACAGCTTCGCAGCATTGTTATGTGGTTCCATGTGAGAATGTCACTTTTACAGAATTATCGCTTCCAGCAATTGAGAAGAGAAGAAAGTGAGTTCACGGGTGTGTCACTTCCTATAGGTCTTTTCCTTCAGAATGACAAAGCAAAACAAGTGGACACACGCTTTCTGACGCACTATTGTTTGTATAGCTGCTTTGGAATGAAAGGCACAGTGACAAGTGCCATAAAAAAAGTTTTACGTCATTTTCCGCAGAGAATCAGGAAACAAATGAGAATTTCTTCAAAATTGCAAATCAGTTTCTGATTTCTGTTTTTGAACTAAGTCTCTTCTAATCACCAAGGCTGCATTAATTTGATCAAAAATAAATTACAAATCGTGAGATATTATTACAACTTAAAATAGCTGTTTTCTATGCAAATATCTGTTAAAATGGAATTTATTTCTGTGATATAATCTGAATTTTCAGCATCATTACTCCAGTCTTCAGTGTCACATGATTCTTCATAAATCATTCTAATATGCTGATTTGTTGCTCAAGAAACATTTATGATTATTATCAAATGTTGAAAACAGCTGCCAAATATTTTTGTGGAAACTGTGATGCATTTTATTTTCCAAGATTCTTTGATGAATATAAAGTTCAAAAGAACAGCATTTATTTGAAACAGAAATCTTTTGTAACATTATAAATGCATTTTCTGTCACTTTTAATGTGTAAATGGTAAATAAAAGTATTAATGTCTTTAAAAGATTGATTACAAAATGTAAAAACCTTGAAACTAAGACATTCTAATCCATCAGTTCTATCAAAACATACCAAAAATCTGGCAATATTATTTTAATTACATGATTAATTGAAAAAAAAAAAAATATATATATATATATCTACCTTCAAATATGATGGCTTAATGTTTGAAAATTAAATTAAGCCATAAATATGATTAATTATTGTAATTTCACAGCTGTAATGAAAAATAAAGTAATTATTATTTAACTATTTTTATTTTGTAGTGAAATGTTACAATAGTAATATCTTTTTTTTAAATAATAAATAATTTATTTACTAATTTTTATATTTTTACATAGTAGTGATATCAAAAGTAATAAGAATTATTATTATTATTATTATTATTATTATTATTGATATAGAATCTCAAAATGTGGGCAAAATTGTGCGCTTTTTTTTTTTTGCACATTAAATTGTTTTTTCCCCCCACAAAAAATTGAAATTTCTCTCCCAAATCACACAGTCCGACAAATATAAATACTAATCTAAAACATACCAACTAAAATGCAGACAGTGAACAAAGAATTTTCCTAGACTAGAGAAAACTGTGTTTTCCTGTGGTTTTTCCTCACAAGAGCTTGGGGATTCGGGGACTTCTTTGAAGAATTTCTTCATTTATTTGATCAAAAATACAATTAAAATTGTGAAATATTATTACAATTTAAAATATCTGTCTTCTATGTGAATATATTTTAAAATGTAATTTATTTCTGTGATCTAATCTGAATTTTCAGCATCATTACTCCAGTCTTCAGTGTCACATGATCCTTCAGAAATTATTCTAATATGCTGATTTGCTGCTTAAGAGACATTTATGATTATTATCAAATGTTGAAAACAGCTGCCAAATATTTTTGTGGAAACTGTGAGGCATTTTATTTTCCAAGATTCTTTGATGAATATAAAGTTCAAAAGAACAGCATTTATTTGAAACAGAAATCTTTTGTAACATTATAAATGCATTTTCTATCACTTTTAATGTGTCAATGCTAAATAAAAGTATTAATGTCTCTAAAAGATTGTTTACAAAATGTAAAAACCTTAAAACTAAGACATTCTAATCCATTCTTGCACATTTGATCAATTCTATCAAAACATACCAAAAATGCGGCAATATTATTTTAATTACACGATTAATTGAAAATAATAAAAATTGTGATGTGGCTTATCTACCTGCAAAGTCTCGAATATGATGGCTTAATGTTTGAAAATTAAATTAAGCCATAAATATGTTTCATTATTGTAATTTCATAGCTGTAATGAAAAATAAATTAATTATTATTGAATTATTTTTATTTTGTAGTGAAACGTTACAATAGTAATATTTATTTTTTTTATCTTAAATAATAAATAATTTATTAACTAATTTTTATATTTTACATAGTAGTGAAATCAAAAGTAATAAGAATTATTATTATTACTATTATTATTGATATATAAATGTCAAAATTTGGGCCAAATTGTGCCTTTTTTTTTTTTTTTTTTTTTTTTGCACATTAAATCGTTTTTCCCCCACAAAAAAAAAAAAAAAGAGATTTTTCTACCAAATCACACAGTCTGACAAATATAAATACTAATCTAAAACATACCAACTAAAATGCAGACAGCGAACAAAGAATTTTACTGAGACTGTGGTTTTTCCTCACAAGAGCTTGAGGATTCGGGGGCTTCTTTGAAGAATTTCTTCATTTATTTGATCAAAGATTCAGTCAAAATTGTTAAATATTATTACAATTTAAAATAGCTGTTTTCTGTCTGAATATATTTTAAAATGGAATTTATTTCTGTGATCAAAGCTGAATTTACATCATCATTACTCCAGTCTTCAGTGTCACATGATCCTTCAGAAATCATTCTAATATGCTGATTTGTTCCTCAAGAAACATTTATGATCATCAATGTCAAAAACAGTTGTGGCTAAGTAAATGTTACACTTTTGAGTTGCAACTAAGAAAATTCCTCTTTCTGTCAAAATCCAAATTAAAAATGCTATGGGACCTATGGGTCAATTCACTTACAATTCACACACCAAATCTCCAATTCGCATGACTCTTTAACCAAACAATACTAACAAAAGATACAAAGGTACAAAGAGTTCAACTGTTCACAAAAATCTCCTGAACAATCCTATGTAATAGCTCTGATGATGTAAGAGCATTAAATATCACTTTATCATGTTCCCAGTGTCAAACCCCCAGTTGGCACAAAGAAACAGGAAGTACCACATTCTGGATTTCAACATCACTACATTAATCACAGAGTCAGTGAGGACGCACCCTCGCAGAAGAACACATGAAAGTCATACAGCAGCCGCCTGACAACGGAAACACGTCTTCCTCTCGCTTATTTCAACTCGTTCCAACCGGACTCCAAAGGAAACCGGTGTGGGAAAAATTCAAGAATCAAACAAACTTCTTTTGATGGTTGTACAGCATTGTTGAAGCTGTTAACAATGCATTCAGCTGGAAAAACTCACACAAACTCAACGGTTTGCAAAAAAACAAACAAACAAAAAAATGCAAGTGATGCTTGTCCATGCAAAAGTGGTTGCAAAGATGCAATCACATGCAACTGTGAGCAGAAGCGAAACACAGAACACAAATTTGTGACTCATGCACTCATTATAGGAACAATTGCAATCTGATTCATCATTGCAAACGTGTGCAAAAACAGACACATCCCTTATGATGATCAATCACTGTGTTAAAAAAAAAAAAGCTTTGATGCAATAGAACTCCTAAATGGAATGCTGCGATCATCTATTTGCGTGATTAGGTCAATTGTGCAATCATAATCTCGATTACTATTAGTATTAGTATTATTACATGTGCAGACATGAGCTGGACTATTAGCATTTGGCTTAAGAAATAGTACAAAGTCATTTTTTAAAATCGTATCCCTGTTTTGCCCAAACCATTAATACGTGCATCGAAGGACAAAAATAAGCCACTTTTATGCATTAAACACCCTCTAAAAAGAATTTGAAACATTAGTATATTTATTAGTTTAATCAGACAACTTGTTTACTTTTGAATGTCTGACAAAAATTGAAATTTGCTAAATATGTCCCACCCTAGGACTATCCAAGATGTGGATGAGTTTCTTTCTTCATCAGATTTGGAGAAATGTAGCATTGCATCAATTACTCACCAATGGATGTGAATGGGTGCCGTCAGACTGAGAGTCCAAACAGCTGATAAAAACATCACAATAATGCACAAGTAATCCACACCACTCCAGTCCATCAGTTAACATCTTGAAGACGAAAGCTAAAACATTTCCATCATTAAGATGTTATTTTTAACTAAAATACAAGATCATAATCCATAATAACACTTCCTCCAGTGAAAAAGTGGTCTGGTCTGAATCAGGAGAGAAATCTACACAAATCAAGCACCGTTCACAAGCCAAAACAGTCCAAAACAGCTGGATTTTGATGTGAGAGACAAACGGAGATGGACTTTTTCACTGGAGGAAGTGTTATTATGGATTATAGACTCTATTTTAAACAACAGAAGCAATGTTTTGAAAGTTAAAAACGTCTTAATGATGTATTTATTCTTCATAAACACAAATCTTTTGTTTTCTTGAGACACTAATTGATGGACTGGAGTGGTGTGGATTACTTGTGGATTATTGTGATGTTTTTATCAGCTGTTTGGATTCTGACGGCACCCATTCACTCCAAAGGATCCACTGGTGAGACAGTGATGCAATGCTACATTTTTCCAAATCTGATGAAGAAACAAACTCATCTACATCTTGAATAGTCCTAGGGTAGAGACGTTTTTAGTCCATTAATTAGTGTCTCAAGAAAACAAAATCTGCATGTTTATAAAAAACAAATCCATTATGATGTTTTTAACTTCAAACTATTGTTTCTATTGCTTAAAATAGAGTCTATAATCCATAACACTTCCCCTCTATCTTCTTTTGTCTCTCACATTGAAATCCAGCTGTTTTTGGACTGTTTTGGCTTGTAAACAGTGCTTGATTTGTGCAGATTTCTCTCCTGATTGAGACCAGACCACTTTTTCACAGGAACAAGCATTAATATGGATTCTAGCCTTGTATTTCTGGTTAAAACGTCTTAATGAAGCCAGAAAGCGTTGATTTGAAGTTAAAAGTGTCTAAAAGATCGATTTTTTTCTTACAAACATGTAGCTTTTGGCTTCTCAAGATGTTAACTGATGGACTGGAGTGGTGTGGATTACTGTGATTATTTTATCAGCTGTTTGGACTCTCATTCTGACGGCACCCATTCACATCCATTGGTGAGCAAGTGATGCAATGCTACATTTCTCCAAATCTGATGAAGAAACAAACTACATCATCTTGGATAGTTCTAGGGTGGGACATATTCAGCAAATTTCAATTTTTGGATCAACTATTCCTTTAAGATGGATAGTCCTAGGGTAAAGACATTTTTAATGCATCAATTAGTGTATTAAGAAAACAAAAAATTTTTTTTTTTTTTTTTTTAATTAAAAACAAATCCATCATTAAGACGATTTTAACTTCAAACCATTGTTTCTATTGCTTAAAATAGAGTCGATAATCCATAACAACACTTCCTCCAGTGAAAAAGTCCATATCCTTTTATCTCTCATGTCAAAATCCAGCCACATGTTTGTTAAAAACTGTTTTGGCTTGTAAACAGTGCTGATTTCTCTCCTGATTCAAACCAGACCACTTTTTCACTGGAGGAAGCGTTATTATGGATTATGATCTCGCATTTTAGTTAAAAACGTCTTGATGATGGATTTGTTTCCTACAAACATGTAGCTTTCGGCTTCTCAAGATGTTAACTGATGGACTGGAGTGGTGCGGACTACTTGTGAATTATTGTGATGTTTTTATAGCTGTTTGGACTCTCATTCTGACGGCACCCATTCACATCCATTGATGAGAGAGTGATGGAATGACACATTTTTCCAAATCTAATGAAAAAAAAACTCATGTACATCTCATTTTTTGGGTTATTACTACTCTTTGAACATAAACATGTGCTACGTACATGTGTGTGTGCTGCAAAACACAGAGATGATTGACAGACGGACTATAAAAAGGTTAAAGGTTATGCTGATACTGATGTTGCAATTGTTTTAATCTAGCTAGAAAAGAAAGCGGACGAGCTTTTTCCATTCATCATTCTGGTAAATCAGATACATGACTTTGGGGATAGGAGATGTTTATCGCATGTTGCAACTGTACTTGTCTGGAGGACATGCAATAATCTAAACCATCTTAGCGAGAACATCGAACCACTCACGGTCTCTTACGCTGGATCGGCTCCAACTGAAAACAGTTTAAGGTGAGTCAGACTCCATGAGCATGCCCCACATTCACTGGCCTGTGAATGTTTCTCAATGTAAAACATCTCGCTATCTACGCTCGGTAGTGTTGAATCATGGCAACCTGTCAAAACAAAAACACTCCGGCTTCCATAGAATGATGCATTTCGAAGGGAAACAGGATGAGGGGGAAAACAGCTAAATAAGACCAGGAACTTGTTGACTTGCCTAATTTTAGAAGTTCCCATGAGACGCTCCATCAGCACTCAGAAGCGCATGTTCGTTTTATCGGTGCTAAAGACCACGGCAAGCTTTGAGATTCACAAAACTGTTGAACATGAAAGAAGACCTTAAAAAGACCCTAAAGTGCTGTTGTACTCGGTTGACAGTCTCCAGTGGGAAGAACTATTTGCATGGGTAGCGCTGCCAAAGATCAGGTCATGCTGCTCTGCTGTGAGAAATAGAAGCTGAGGCAGACTTCATGTAAACCAGATGTCACTTCACTGAAGAACTACGCTCCGCTCTTACACGGTTCCTTCTAGCACAGTAAAAAGACTTACTGCAGACAAGCTTGGGAGTTTTTGCGACAATGTATACAGCACTATAAAAGAACAACGCGGGCCTAGTGACAAGAAGCTCATTCACTTGAATACGAGTGTTCTGTTATTCAACAAAACAGAACATATGCCGTTTTCATTGTTCTTTTCCTGCTTCGTTAGTAAATGTTGTTTCAACAGCAATTTCTCACTAAAACATTTAATATTTAAATCCAAGTCTAAATTTAAGCACTGCACAAGAGCACGGATAAATGCAAACGGACCAAAAATGGGAATTTAAATAAAACAATTTAAAAGCAACCCAATAAAAGTTGAACGTGGCTGTATTTTAGTGAGATATATTAGAGCACTTTGCCTTGAGTTCTAAACATCGTTAAGCTTGTTACTGCAACAGATTCTCTGAAACGCTCTGCAACAGGCAAACAGGCCAAAGGGAAGCAAAGATACACAAGTAATACTGTTGTGTCTGGCAAGACTACCGCTTTAAGACTTTTTGGTCTGTGCACTGTGGCTGTTTGAGATAAATCAAAGCATATATCACTGCCTACAGATTCCAGGCTTTATTGCACTGATTTGGTTTTCAAATCTGACTCAATGTGGATTTCAGGTGTCTTTTTGCATGAATTCCAGCTGAATGTGGCAAAAACAAAGTCTGCCTTTTGCTGCCTGTCAGTTTCATTGGCCAAATAATAGAAAGAGCAGTGCTCTAAAAGACACAGCTGAACTGCTTTATAGGAGGAGCTTTATAAACTCCAGATTCCTGAGAGGTTAGGTAACTGTTACAAAGAGAGCTCCCCTTTGGGCTGGCCAACACAAACATCTACAAATTTGGTGTTTTGGTTTCTCAATATTGTAGTATGGCCACAGTTTGGTTTTAAAAACCATGCATTAATTATAAAGAGGTGTTTGTTGATTTCTCTCTGATCGTAGATGCCTTAGGTTCGCATTCCTAATCTGTGCACAGCTACTTCAAAAAAACAAGCACTTTCACAACACCTTGGTATTTCCTGGCATGCTAGAAGTGTGTGAGATGAATGCCACTTTAATTTACCCTGAACATTTAACACATCTTGACTACAGGTTGCACTTTTCAGTGCCATTTACTGAATCTCAGAAGCATCCGTGTCAGCTTAACCAGAGGTCCCTGGCTCTATTTTCTGAAGAAAGAAAGAAATGCATAGCAATGAAATCCAAAATATTAAACGTCATGGATGAATATTTACTGAGTAATCCACTATTTTGTAGAGGGGGGTCAAAATGGCAGTTTTCACCTGAGATTCAGAGTAAATTACAGGAAAGATGGCAGCGTCATAATGTTATTTTTACATGGAGATTGATAGCTCTATTAGTAAAATCTGTTGACTCTGTTGACCATTTTTGTTGCATTATGTGCCAATGGTTACCATTTAAAAATGGGCCAACAGCACTTTTAATTTTTAAGTTTGCATGCCTTTAACTCAAGAAGTAAAATAAAATAAGTATCAGCTGTATACAAAGTGGTTTTTGACCACTGAAAATGGGCAATATTCAACAATCTGGACATGGAGCCTCATTGAGATCCCCATATCTCTGGGATTAAATGATGTAGGGCCTTGAGAATTAAGATTCCAAAAGAAAAGTTTATATACAACTATAGTCTAAAATCACATTGCGATATCTTCTTGAGGTATAGCCACGCAAACTATGGAATAAGAATAATTATGGCACTCAGACTGGTATGTTCAAATGCAGTTGTCTTGACAGAAGGAAACAAGATGCATCTCTAGTTTCAACATTACTTGTTCTTCAGACATTCCTCTTTAAAAGAAAAGAAGTCTCATGTTTTTGCAAACTGGTTTACTCAGTAAATATTCATCCATGATATTTAATATTTTGGCTTTTATCACTATACATGTGTATCTTTCTTCAGAAAACATACGAGCAAAATCAAACATTTGAGCCGGGGACGTTTTTGAAATTTGGATGATTTGACACGGAATGACCCATAAGTATCACCTGTATACAAAGTGACCAAATTTGGTTTTTGACCACTAAAAAAGGGCAATATTCAACAATCTGGACATTGAGCCTCATTGAGATCCCAATATCTCTGGGATTGAATGATGTAGGGCCTTGAGAATTAAGATTCCAAAAGAAAAGTTTATTAACAACTATAGTCTAAAATCATATTGCAATATCTTCTTGAGGTATAGCCATGCAAACTATGGAATAAGAATATTTATGGCACTCAGACTGGTATGTTCAATGCAGTTGTCTTGGCAGAAGGAAACGAGACGACCTCCAACCTCCATTTGATCTGCTAAGAATGTCGCAACCTTCAAGAAACAGCATCATCCACTAATCACTTCTCTTTATTCATCCATTTTGCACATTTGTAGTTTCAACATTAATTGTTCTTCAGACATTCCTCTTTAAAAGAAAAGAAGTCTCATATTTTTGCAAACTGACCCATATTTGGTTTTTGACCACTGAACGTGTACATTTTGGAACCATATTAAAATTTCAATATCTCTGGAACCAAACCATATAGGGCTTTAAAAATAAAGATGCCAAAAGAAAAGTTTGTTAAGACCCAATATCTAAAAAGGCATTAAGATATCTTTAACACTTATTGAGTTACAGGCATGCAAACTTTGGAGAAAAAAATGTGAAAAGTGCTGTTGGCATATAATGCAACAAAGCCTGCTAAAGTCAACAGATTTTACTAACAGACCTACCAATCTCTGTGCAAAAAAAAAAAATAACATTATGATGTTGCCATCTTTCTGAAGTCATTCTGTAACTTAACTCTGAATTTCAGGTGAAAATTGCCATTTTGACCTCCCTCTACAAAAATAGTGGATTACTCAGTAAATATTCATCCATGACATTTAATATTTTGGCTTTTATCACTATACAAGTCTATCTTTCTTCAGATTAGCAAAATCTAAAATTTGAGCCAGGGACATTTTTGAAATTTGGTTGATTTTTCACGGAATGACCCTAATGCATTTTTTCAATCAGTTGACAATGACAGCAACCATGCACTTTACTGTATTGAATTGTTGTTGTTCTTCTAAGCTTCCCCAGTGGTATTTAGCGTAAAGTTCAGTGGTTTGAGGATAACGCATTTATTAAAGTCAGGATCAGCAGCTAAACCACTGTATGAGTTCAATAACTTCAGTTGTCTTTAGGGTTAGTATTTTATATTTGTATTGGATTCTGCAGTAGAGGAAAGCGGACATTCCACAAAGACTTCCCTGCTGTCTGCCGCTGAAACCCTGCGGCTGGCAAGAGCTCACGCCAGATCATCTGTCTTCATCCTACCAGCGCTGTCTGCTGCCTTCGACAAGCCGAACCACTAGATCCTCCTGTCCACGCTCTCTGCGCGTCTGATCTTCAATCAACCAAACACAGTCCATGTCGCACCCTTCTTGGTTTCACTCCACTGGTTATCTTCAGCCGACTGTATTAAATTTAAGGCTTTGACGTCAACCTGTCACTGGAACGGCGCACTCCTATCACAACACACTCCTACAGGTCTATGTTTCTTCCCATCCTCACATGATCAGTAAGCAAGTGTCACTTGGTGGTTCCATCAAAACAATGTTCAAAGTCGCTTTCCAGAACCTGGACTGTCTCTGTCGCTCTGTGGTCGATCAAATATCCAACCTCCATTTGATCTGCTAAGAATGTCGCAACCTTCAAAAAACAGCATCATCCACTAATCACTTTTCTTTATTTATGCATTTTGCCTCAGCTCTAGTTTTTATGCAAGCACGCCCTTAATACTTCAGGTAGTTCTGGCTCCTGTAAGATAAATTGATTGTGAAGTTCCTCTGGACAAAACACTCGACTAGATATCAATGCAGTCATTCCAGCCATACTGAAATAAGAGTTATGAGAATGTGATTCACAAATAACCATAAAGTACCAATCTCAATACTAAAACTTGGATTCATGCTTTGTTATCATTACACATCTAACCAGGCATGACATACAATATTTCTACCGCCAAGACTTTATGATCATCAAATGCAAGTTGTTAACTTTAAAGAGATAAAATACCTGCTGTTTGAACTGTCCTGACTTATGCACTTGTTGAATCAACTTAAAATGACTGTGAATGTTTAAATGAGGTTATAATATTCAGACAGCATATGAAATGTTTGCATGTCTGAATGTGGAAATTCATTTGTCACACTTTCATTTAAAATGAAGGCATACAGTTGATTAAATGTGGTGAAAACCTTGAAAGAAAGTGTCAGCATAAAATATTTTAGAAATATCCATAACTATCATGATGATGGGAAAGAATGAAAAAACGCATACTCGAGAAAAGACAGAACAACCTGGATGGCCTGACCAAACAAGCCTCATGATTTATCATTTGCTTGGACATTTGCAAACTTCTATTTAGAATTTGTTCAATAGCTATGAGAGAGAGGCGCCAAACAGCATCCATGTCAAGAACTCTTCACATAGACCGTATTTTAATACGCTAATCTTACCTCAGATTTACAGATATTGTGCGAAACAGCATCCGACTGAGGCAGCTTTCTTTGAAGCCACTTTCTCGGTGAGAAGATGTTGCTGGAGCCAGTGAGATTGAGCGATAAATCCCTGGACGCGCTGCGTTTGCCGCTTCTGTAGTCGAAATGAAGATTGGAGATCGACGAAGCGTCTGAAGCTGTCGACAAACTCGACGAAGACAGACGTTTTTTGAACCTGGAGTCCGCAGCGAGGCTTTCTGGAGCGTTCTGGCTGTTAGTAAATCCAGCTGTGGAGCTCGAGCTCCAACAGAATGACCGATGACCGTTGGCGTCTCCAGGCGCCCCGCAGTTTCTGATCAGCGCAGAATCCAAACTGCGAGTCTGGTGCAGTTTCCTCTTTGCGAGGGTTTTAGAGCCCGATGAGGAACATGAGAAGACGCTGTTTAGCAACCCTTGTGCGGACATCCCTGCGATATGATACACAGACTGACGCCCCAAAAACAAACCCCATGTGAACGCGGCTGACTGAGCGGCTGACGTCTGTCTTTCATTCACAGGTTGATGAAAACTGCGAAAGTATATTTTAAAGACGGAATAAATAAATCATATTCTCTCATCCATCTCTGCTGTATTTGTCAGCAGATAAACTGGGATGTTTCCACTATTCAAGCCAAAAAGCGCGTCAGTTAAGTTTCTCAACTACATCTCTGTGAAGGTTCCCGCCCTCTTTCAGCAGCCTTCCTCCCCCTGCCTCACGACCGAAGATTGGGTCTGAGAAACTGAGGTAAACCTTGACGGTTCTCGTTGATTGACGTTTTAATTACGTAATAACTTTCATGGGATTTTAAAAGAATTACATATTTTTTCCACAGAAAAATTTAAGGGGCGAAAACGGTTCAAGTTCGTTTCACACAATTCAAATTTTCTTTTGGCGCGTCCAGCTCAGTTCGCCAACCGTCAACTATCCTGTAGACTTTTAAAACTCATGTTTGAAAAATATGCGCGGTATTTAAATATATGAATAATTTATTTGCAAAAACAGATAAATCCATTTTTATTTAGTTTCAGAAATCATGTTTTTTGTGCATTCCAAGTAATATTAATCAAACTGCTGGGCTGTTTTGATTAAGTAATGATAACTTGAACAAATACATGTAACTTACAAAATTAAAGTTTATTAAAAGTAGGGTAATTCCATGCAAATGTCAACCTTACCATGAAAAAAATAAAGTTTTTACCAAAGGTTTTTTACTATACTGATAGCACAGATTTCAACATTTGGTGGTTCAAATACCCATGTGAGGTCTCTCTTAACGTTTTTTCTTTTTAGTGCATAATTTTCCATAGTCTGGTAAGTGTTATTTTCAGGCTTGTAACATCCATAACAGTACATATTTCTCATAAATAGACACATCAAATATAAATAAAATAACAACTATATGTTCTGTGGAGAGCCATCGATTCTCTATTTGTTGGGTATTATTGCGTCTAGTTTGTGCATTTTAATTCGCAGAAATCCTACAAAGTTTGTAGTCTCTCAAAAATGGTGTCCGTTTTTGTCACATTACGCATGATTATTTCCCTTTTTTAACATAGAAAACTCATGCATAGACTGATATTTTTCTGATGTTTAGACTAATTCAACAAGAACATACAGAAACTTTTTTTTTTGTTTGTTTTGTTTTTGTTTTTTGTTTTTTTTACACGCAATACACGGAGCTTTTCCCCTTACACGCTGCTTTTGCAAGATTCCGTGAAAAAAATCCAGCTTTTATTTTCCTTTCACAGGTTCAACAAGTTCGTCACAATTATCCATCCTCGACGAGTTTTAGTCATCTTTGACGAAACTCCTCTCAGCTACACTCTCTCAGCTCCACAAAGAGCCATTCAGTCAAAGGTTCTTTAAAGAACCATCTCTTGCTTACCTTTTTATAATCTGAAGAACCTTTTCAGGTTCTTCAGATGTTAAAGGATCTTTATAGAACCATTTAAACAAAAAAGGTTCTTCTATGACATCGCGAAGAACCTTTATTTTTAAGAGTGTAGCCAAGGTTGCCTGGTTTTCACAACAAAACCCGCCCAGTTGCTACTCAAAACTAGCCCAAAGGTAGCCTAATCCCGTTTCAAAGGGGGTCCTCTGGTAAAAATCGCGTTCTGGGGTGTACAATACACGTTTTTGGCGGGGTTCCACTGGTAAAATTTGCATTCCAAGGGCTAAATATTACCTTACTGTGGTCGCTTCAACCCGCGGACGTGAAAAACAACCTGCAGCAACAGTATGAAAGTAGCCCAATTCCGCGGGAAAACCGCGGATTTGGCAACACTGCAGCTAGTGACTGGCAGCATTGTCACTTGACCTGAACACAGCGCACCGATTCGCTAAAATGGACTTAATGGCTTCTGTTCACAAACAACATCGGCGCTTGTCGGCTTCTGCAGTGAAAGGTAAAATCGCAATGCCTTGAAAATTGACAATACCGGCTTTTTTAGCAAAACGTGTTTAGAGTTCAGATCGCGCTACATGTGGAGAATAACGCACAACACTCAGTTCATTTTTTGAAAGTGGCGTTTATTGGTTTTTGCAAATGAACTCTTCATATATTGAAATTACACATAATTACAGCGTTTTGTTACAAGTTTTGTTTTATCAGTTAATAAATCCCTTTGTAAATTTATCATCATGATTATATTACATGTTGGGTAATAACTTTGCCATTATTGCATATATGTTGGGGGGAGTGTGTTTTTTCAGTGTAAACAATCAAAACATTACACTATTTACACATTTATGAGCACTTAACCCAACCCCTACCTCTAAACCTAACCATTTGTCAAAATAAAACACAGTATGTAACAGGCAGAACAACTACAGTCACGCTTTATTTCAAAAGTATTAATATCCCAAGTCTTCCGAGGCAAAACGATTGATTTCTGAGGAGAATAAACGTGATCGTCGTCTCTATCCGCCATAAAGCTCCTCCTGTGTACAGTCTGCCCACAAATTTTAAAATTGCCGCCAGAAGAGGCGCGCTTTGGTTGTGAAATGTCATTGGCTCTTGTGTGTCTCGTGACCGATTGCGTCATGCTAAACAGGTTCGGGAGTATTTTTTGAATGTGCGGGAGCCAGATTTAATCCTCAGCGATTAAAACCTTATGATTTACTCATGCATAAAGATATCGGAGTATGGGGTTAGAATCGTTGCATAATTCCAAATAAATACATTATGATCCACAAATAAATGTAAAGCGATTGACAAAAACAAAGCATATTCACAAAATAAATAGAATGAGATCCACAAATAAATCTTAGAGTTCCACAAACATGAATTATATTCACAAGTAAAAAAATTAGAATTGCAAATAAAAAACATACTCACAAATATTTTTTTTATTTTACAAACACAACTTTGCCCGGCATTTATATGTGAATCGCGTACTGTGCATTTGTAGATCGCTGCGCGTATTTGTGGATTGCTTTCTGTGCATTTGTGGATCGCAGCGCATATTTGTGGATTGCTCTCTGTGCATTTGTAAATCGCTGCGCGTATTTGTGGATTTTGAAACATTTCAAGCGTCAAGACGCACACTGATCCACAAATGCATGGACTCCACCCACCTTCTACTTAAGCCAATCAGATACCGGCCACGTGGGGCTGACCAATCGTTGCATGTTCTCGCTCCAACCAATCACGTTTTGCCTTACAATCAGTGCAGGACCAGCCGTAATTCAGGACAATTAACCAGTCTCTTCAAAATGGACGACTAGGACAGTGGTGCCCATCACAGCATTATTGTAATAATATCTAAAATAAAACAAGTAATGTTATGTGTAATGTAATCAGTGTTTCATGTATCACTGAGTCGATGCGTGTTTTCACCGTGAGTGTGTTTAGCAAACTGATATTCTACGGTGACCGGGAGGGGAGGTCTTCGGTTCACTTAGTTTTGGCGTGGCCACGACATATAAACTCGTGAGAACGTGATAATATAACACAGCCACGAGATATTAATTTGTGGGAACGTGATATTACATCGTGGCCACGAGAACGTTTTGTCGAGGTAACGACATACTTATGCCACGACTTCTTATGTTGAGGGAACGACATATTTTTCTTGTGGACACGAGTTTATTGCATAAACAAACCTGCGTGACTGTAGCAACCCGGGATTATCAGAGATGGATTCATTATTATTTTATTTTGAATTAATAAATTATTATATTAATTATTGATTATTTCATAATTTATTTTATTGTTTTATAATATAAATTATTATATTGCACGCAATGTAAACAGCATTCATATTAAGTTTATAATGAATAAACGTTACCTAAAGTAGTCTAAATAACATAGGCATACAAGAAAACATTTTTACCCATCCCTCAATCGTCTTCAAAATATTTGTATATTATTATTAGGCCATTATTATCACCATCATCTTCATCAACATCATTATTATTAGCCTATTATTATATTTTTATATTTTCCCTTCATTTCGATCTTACATAACGTTCTTGTTATTAATAAGAAGAAGAAGAAGAAGAAGAATATACAAATATTAAATTAAATGTTTCATGTTAGTAAAAATGTTTTAAACAACTCTGATAATCCCAGGTTGCTATGGTCACGAAGGTTTGTTTATGCATGAGAAAAATATGCCGTTCCCTCATCATAATAAGACGTGGCCACGAGAAATGGATGTCGTTCCCTCAACATAGCATCTCGAGGCCACGACATCGTTACCTCGACAAAACGATCTCGTGGCCACGACATAATATGACGTTCCCACAAATTAATATCTCGTGGCTGTGTTATATTATCACGTTCTCACGAGTTTATATATCGTGGCCACGCCAAAACTAAGTGAACCGAAGACCTCCCCTCCCGGTCACCGTAGAATATCAGTTTGCTAAACACACTCACGGTGAAAACACGCATCGACTCAGTGATACATGAAACACTGATTACATTACACATAACATTACTTGTTTTATTTTAGATATTATTACAATAATGCTGTGATGAGCACCACTGTCCTAGTCGTCCATTTTGAAGAGGTTAATTGTCCTGAATTACGGCTGGTCCTGCACTGATTGTAAGGCAAAACGTGATTGGTTGGAGCGAGAACATGCAACGATTGGTCAGCCCCACGTGGCCGGTATCTGATTGGCTTAAGTAGAAGGTGGGTGGAGTCCATGCATTTGTGGATCAGTGTGCGTCTTGACGCTTGAAATGTTTCAAAATCCACAAATATGCGCTGCGATCCACAAATGCACAGAAAACAATCCACAAATACGCGCAGCGATCTACAAATGCACAGTACGCGATTCACATATAAATGCCGGGCAAAGTTGTGTTTGTAAAATAGAAAAAAATATTTGTGAGTATGTTTTTTATTTGCAATTCTAATTTTTTTACTTGTGAATATAATTCATGTTTGTGGAACTCTAAGATTTATTTGTGGATCTCATTCTATTTATTTTGTGAATATGCTTTGTTTTTGTCAATCGCTTTACATTTATTTGTGGATCATAATGTATTTATTTGGAATTATGCAACGATTCTAACCCCATATCGGAGGACTTGGAATGCAACGCATTTGCAGTTAGGTGCTCCAAAATATCTATGAAAGTATAAATTAATATAAAATGATTTCTATTTTTGCAATTGCATGCAAACCATTAAATGCGACGCATAATGCAAACAACTAAAACTTCCGCATAGAAGAATGGTCGTGACTGATCGTGACTATATATATATATATATATATATATATTTATAAGATAATAAATTAATAACACATTTTTATACATTTGTAAAAATATACTAAACAATCTGGGACTACACTTTTCATAATTCTCATAGCTACCCAAAACTTGCAGAAAGTCAAACCGCATGAAGAACATTAGTTATGTTTTATATTTGGTTGTTGTGCAAGACTGGAGGTGTCTGGTCTTTTTACCCTGAAGAGCCAAATTCAAACTTTATTAAGAAAATAAATGTTGCATTACATCGAGCTAATTTATATTAAAATGTAGGTTTATTTTATGAATTTTACATGCACTCTTAACGTGTAAATATAAAAGAAAATGTTAAAACAAAAACATAAACATGCCTCAGCGGCATGTTTTCTTGGCTGTTGAATGGCTTAAGTAATTCTTCCTGTCATTCCAATTGAACGTCTAACTCGTGAATGGAAAGGAAGCCAATTCTTCTGAATTGTTTCCAGCCTGCGACTCGCCAACAGAGTAACGCTGAATGCTTTGTAAGTTCACCACAACAACACAATGGTCTCCACAGAGAATTCCGTTAGATATTATAAAGAAAATATAAGCTTTGGTCAGAGTTCTTCACTTCCACACCCAAACGCTGCTTCATTTATACTCACAGCATGACAGCAATCAGTCCCCAAGGGTTGTGCATCGAGTTATAGATTTCACAAAGAAAAAAAAACATGTTTCCCTTTCAGAATAGAACAATCCATCTTAATTCGAATACCATAACACTGCATGACTTGGTAAAGTCTTAGATCAGTATTCACAGTTGGGAAATAGGATGGATGTGGCTGCTGGGGAAGACAAAGAAGAAGAAAATAGAGGTTGAAAACTCCATAGAATAATAAAAGCCATCAAACCCCCCCAAAGAGACAAGACCTTGCGTTAGATCTGCAACATATTATTCTAGAGTTTACATGATATCCCCCGAGCTTCCCGACATGGGGTTATTATCTCATTTTAGCACAGGAAAAAGGATCTCCAAAGACCTCTTTTAAGGTCTGTGAACGTAAACAAATAAGGGTGTAACCAAAAGCATGTCAGAAGGTCTCCATGCAGTAATAATGGATGGATGCATAAGAAACAGCAGTGTTCATAATTGAAATGAGTCTTTTATATACAAATGTAATACTTGGATGGATACAACAGAGTTAAAATTGGAACTCAGTTATTGCTTGTTAAAGCAGCATTGAATAGTCATGCAATGTTCAGACAGACAATCTGAGGTACATGTGCTTTCAAACACTTGTTCAAAAATCTGAAAGCAAAAACAAAATTATCTGACTTTGTGAAGTTATGCTACATAAATCATATCTGCATGAAACAAAATCAACAGGTGGGTTGAATTAGATCATTTAGCTTTTCATTAAAAGTTACCAGTGTAAAATCTACAACAGTGTTTTTGTGCCATGTTAAAAAATAAATGTAATAAATAAATAATTATAATAATAATAATAAATAATTTCAACAAAGTCAAAATGTTTTGAGAATAAAGTCAAAACTTTATTCTCAAAACATTTAGACTTTATTATCGTAATTTTGACTCTATTCTCAAAACAATTTTACTTTATTCTTGAAATGTTTTGATTTCATTCTTATAATTTTGACATTATTCTCGAAATATTTCTACTTTATTCTCATAATTTCGACTTTATTCTTAAAACATTTCGATTTATTCTCGTAATTTCGACATAATTCTCAAAATATTTAGACTTTATTCTTGTAATTTCGACTTTATTCTCAAAACATTTTGACTTTATTCTTGAAACATTTCGATTTTATTCTCGTAATTTCGACTTTATTCTCAAAACATTTTGACTATTTTCAAAACTTTTTAATTTTATTCTCGTAATTTCAACATTTTTGTCAAAACATTTAGACTTTATTCACGTAATTTTAACTTTATTCTTGAAATATTTAAACTTTTTTCTTGTAATTTCAACATTATTCTCAAAATATTTCAACTTTATTCTGGTAAGTTTGACTTTATTTTCAAAACATTTAAACTTTATTCTCGTAATTTCGACTTTATTCTCGAAACATTTCAACTTTATTCTTGAAACATTTCAATTTTATTCTCATAATTTTGACATTATTCTCAAAACATTTCGACTTTATTCTCAAAACTTTTTGATTTTATTCTCAAAATTTCAACATTATTCTCAAAATATTTCAACTTTTTTCTTGACACATTTCAACTATTCTCATAATTTCAGCTTTATTCTCAAAATATTTCAACTTTATTCTCGTAATTTCGACTTTATTCTTGAAACATTTTTATTTTATTCTCAGATTTTTGACATTATTTTCTAAACATTTCAATTTTATTTTTGTAATTTAGACTTTATTCTCGAAACATTTTGACTTTATTCTCATAATTTCAATTTAATTCTCAAAACATTTTGACTTTTTCCTGAAACATTTAGATTCGACATTATTCTCTAAATATTTCAACTTTTTTCTTGAAACATTTCGACTTTATTCTCATAATTTCAGCTTTGTTCTTGAAATATTTCAACTTTATTCTCGTAATTTCGACATTACTCTCGAAACATTTCAACTTTATTCTTGAAACATTTCAGTTTTATTCTCAAAACTTTTTGATTTTACTCTCATAAATTTCAACATTTTTCTCAAAACATTTAGACTTTATTCACGTTATTTTAACTTTATTCTCGAAACATTTTGACTTTATTCTCAAAATTTCGACATTTCTCTAAATATTTCGACTTTATTCTCGTAAGTTTGACTTTATTTTCAAAACATTTCAACTTTATTCTCAAAACATTTTGACTTTTTCCTGAAACATTTAATTTTATTCTTGTAATTTCTACATTATTCTCTAAATATTTCAACTTTTTTTTTTTAAACGTTTTGACTTTATTCTCATAATTTCAGCTTTGTTCTTGAAATATTTCAACTTTATTCTCGTAATTTCAACATTTTTCTCAAAACATTTAGACTTTATTCACGTTATTTTAACTTTATTCTCAAAACATTTAGACTTTATTCTCAAAATTTCAACATTTCTCTAAATATTTTGACTTTATTCTCAAAACATTTTGACTTTATTCTCGAAACATTTCAATTTTATTTTCAAAACTTTTTGATTTTATTTCCATAATTTCAATATTTTTCTCAAACATTTAGACTTTATTCACACAAGTTTGACTTTATTTTCAAAACATTTCAGTTTAATTCTCAAAACATTTTGACTTTTTCCTGAAACTTTTAGATTTTATTCTTGTAATTTCGACATTATTCTCTAAATATTTCGACTTTTTTCTTGAAACATTTCGACTTTATTCCCATAGTTTCAGCTTTATTCTTGAAATATTTTGACTTAATTCTCTAAATATTGCGACTTTAATCTTAAAATTTCAACATTATTCTTGAAACATTACAACTTTATTCTCAGATTTCTACTTTTTTCTCATAATTTCGACTTTATTCTCAAAATATTTCAACTTTATTCTAATAATTTCTTTGAGTCTTTAATTTCATAATTTTAGATTTTTAAACAGTTTTAATGTCGCACTAAAAGTCATCGTTAAAATCTGCATTAAAATTAAGAATGTAATGATGAAGTTTGATCACATATATCACACAGATTCAGTTTCTGGAGCATATGCAACCAAAGCAATTTTTGAACGTCGGCTTGATGGAGTCTTGCCTTAAGTCCCCGAGTTTTAAAGGTTATAAATGACATTTGTACCTAAAGTACTTTAAGAGCTGCAAAGCATTAAGGGATATTACAAAAAAATAACACATTTAAGTGTCTACAATTACTGTGTGCTGACTTTGTTAAGCCAACCTAATTAAAATGACAAGTCGAGATGAAGAAACAGCAACCTGAGACTGACACACCCTTTCATGTCGTTATATTTTTCAGTCGATTTATTGTCTTCACGTCTGAACATTTCTGGACTCTTGCTCAACTGACTGACTGATTGCACAATAACTGCAAGCTGTTGAGTTTGAATGCATTCAGACTCTTAAGACATCAGTGTTGGCAGGACATTATCACAGCGACACGATAAACATTGAGGTTCGTGCCTGGATGCTGGGGAAATGAGACTGACGTGACGCATTTTTGCTTTTGTTTTAGAAATCAACCAATTGGCATAGACACAAAAATGCACTGCTGTCTATTCGGTGAGAAAAAATGCATTATATTGGAAGTTATTAGTCTAATAGTGCTGTTGGGTCTTGGCCAATAAACGCGTCTCATGTCTGTTATAATTGGTCACAGACCGCAGGGACAAACAATGATGGAAGCAAATGATGAAACATGAAATGAACCGCATGTTTAGAAAGACAAGTACATGTGTTTGCAAATCAGTTTTGTATGTTGGTGTGTTTTGCATTTGAGTTCTCTTGCGTAACTTCTTCTTCTTGAAAATTATACAGTATAATGTCTAAAAAAACATCATAATTCCATAACAGTTATTCATTTAAATTAGAAATGTAATTAAACCTTCTACCATCAGTTGGACCGATGTAAGACATTAAATTAAATAATAATAAATTAATTAAATAACTCCAGCGAAATAAAATAAATTAAACATATAAGACCTTAGGAAATGTTAATTTAAGTTTCACTTACTATAAAACATTATTTTGACCTAATCCAACTAAAGTAAGATGATCCAATGAAACCGATCTGATATGAATTAAATAAATTAAATTGTGGTAAAAAAAAAAAATAATAATAAATAATAAAATTAGAACGTTAGGACAATGTAAGAAATTTAACTAAACATTCTACCTTCGGTTGCGGCGTAGACATTAAATTAAATAATAGTAATTAAATTAAGTAACTCCGGCAAAATGATATAAATTAAACATATAAGACCTTAGGAAATGTTAATTTAAGTTTCACTTACTATAAAACATTATTTTGACCTAATCCAACTAAAGTAAGATGATCCTATGAAACCGATCTGATATGAATTAAATAAATTAAATTGTGGTAAAAAAAATAAATAAATAAAATAAAATTAGAACGTTAGGACAATGTAAGAAATTTAACTAAACATTCTACCTTCGGTTGCGGCGTAGACATTAAATGAAATAATAGTAAATAAATTAAGTAACTCCGGCAAAATGATATAAATTAAACATATAAGACCTTAGGAAATGAATTCAATTAAGATAACATAATAAGATTTTTTTGACAACCTAATTAAGTAAAACATTAATTTGACCTAATCCAACTTAAGTAAGATGATCTAATAAAATTGATCTGATTTAAATTAAATAAATATAAATTAAAATAAAATATATAAATAAATTTTTTTAACTTTATTCTCAAATTTCTTCTTTATTCTCATAATTTCAACTTTTTTTCTTGAAATATTTCGACTTTATTCTCAAATTTCTACTTTATTCTCATAATTTCAACCTAATTCTTGAAATATTTTGACTTTATTCTCATAATTTCAACTTTATTCTTGAAATATTTTGACTTTATTCTCATAATTTTGACTTTATTCTCATAATTTTAACTTTATTCTCATAATTTCAACTTTATTCTTGAAATATTTTGACTTTATTCTCATAAATTCATCTAATTTCTCATAATTTCAACTTTATTCTCAAAATTTTTAGACTTTATTCTCATAATTTCGTCTAATTTCTCATAATTTCAACTTTATTCTCGAAACATTTAGATTTTATTCTCATAATTTCAAATTTATTCTGAAAATATTTCGACTTTATTCTGATAATTTCAGTTTTATTCTTAAAATATTTTGACTTTATTCTCATAATTTTACCTTTATTCTCGAAATATTCTGACTTTATTCTCGTAATTTAAAGTTTATTCTCAAAATATTTTGACTTTATTCTCGAAATATTCCGACTTTATTCCTCTAATTTTAAATTTATTCTTAAAATATTTTGAGTTTGTTCTCGTAATTTTGACTTTATTCTCATAATTTTAAATTTACTCTCAAAATATTTTGACTTTATTCTTGTAATTTAGACTTTATTTTCATAATTTAAAATTTATTCTCAAAATATTTCAACTTTATTCTCATAATTTTAACTTTATTTTCGTAATTTTAAATTTATTCTCAAAATACTTAAAATGTATTCTCTGAATTTTGACTTTATTCTTATAATCTGGTAATTTTAGATTTTTTTTTTTTATTTCAACTTGCCACTAAAATGCCGTCGTAAAAATCTGCATTGAACTTAAGAATGTAAAGATGAAGTTTGATCACATAGATCATTTGTTTTGATATTTTTATTACTTTTAATGTCTATACAAGTTGCTTTAGTGACTATCTTGTATTAATATTATTTTTATTATTATAATTGTTTTTAGATTTTATGTTTATACTTATTTTTTATTATTTTATTTTCATTTAATTTTCATTTAATTTCAAGAACCTTTTTTTTTGTAATGATTTTAGCACAGTCCTATTTAACGATAATAACACTGGTTGAGAACTATAGTGTCCTAGATGAAGATCCCACAATGAAATAGCATATGAGTAAATAATTCGCTCAATTTTGACTCTTCAAAAAAGAGATGAATAATTGATGGTTTTGTGTGGGTGGTGTGGTTTTTTTGGGTGTGTTTATGTGGGTAGTTAGAATGAGTGAGTGTTTCTGAGCTCTCATAAAGACGCCAGTGAAGAGCAGAGTGTGTGTTCCAGTGGTTTTAACAGTTCTGTGATTTATAAGGCCACCAGTGGATGACACACACACACACACACACACAGCAGTAAACGCAGCGTCAGCTCCTTCCCCTCACTGACACACCTGAGAACCAACCCGCATCGGTGACGCCAGCATAAAACTAATGACTAACCCCGTCAATGTGTGTCACCGTGAGCCTTTGTTCACATGACGTTACTCACTCTGCATCAGTGTCCTGAGGAGCATTGCGGTAATGTGGCATGAGTGTTGAATTCTGGGAATAAAGCGCAGTTCCAGTGTTGTGCACTAGTGTGCGCTGTTGCACTGTATTTTGAATGTAAAATGTGTCATTTCTGTGCTGCTGCTGCTGTCAAAACAAAAATAATGCAGCAAATCTGACATAATCCCAACACGTCCATGTCATATTTCAACCCATAATAATAATAATAATAATAAAAATTGCCTAAAGAAGATTTGTTGCAGTATTTATTAATCTTTGCTAATGTTAGCTGATAAAAATCCAACTGTTCACTGGTAGCTCAGGTCCATTACATAATATTAACAGACACAGTATTTGATTTTATTAATGTAATGCTGGTTTTAACATTCAGTGAGAATAATAAACGTTTTAGAGGTATTAAAAATGAACTTTGAACATAGAACATTGTTAGTTCATTTAGACTGGAATCTGTTTTTTACTGTAAAGTTTTATTGAAAAGTCTTTAGCTTCTTTATGAGTTCTGTCATAATTTCAATTTAGTATGTCATTATGTCAACTTTTTATGTCAATTTTGATTCATGTCAGTTTATTATACATTATATGAGTTTTTATGTTAAAATTGTGACTTTCTAATGTCTTCATTTTGGCATTTTATATCATAATGTCTTTTTATGTCAGTTTCAACTTATGACATAGTTTATTATACATTAAATTAGTTTTTATGTTAAACTTTTGACTTTGCATGTCATAATTTTGACATTTTATGTCATAATGTTGAGTTTTATGTCATAGTTACTTTGTCAATTTTGTAACTTTGTCATTTTTAAGCTGTGTCATAGTTTATTATACATTATATGAGTTTTTATGTTAAAATGTTGACTTTCTAATGTCATAATTTTTGACATTTATATTTCAACTTATGTCATAGTTTATTATACATTAAATTAGTTTTTTTTTTTGTTAAAATTTTGACTTTTTATGTCATAATTTTGGCATTTTATGTCATAATGTCAAGTTTTATGTCATGGTTCTAACTTTTTATGTCAATTTCGGCTTATGTCAGTTTATTATACATTATATGAGTTTGTATGTTAAAATTTTTACTTTGTATGTCGTAACTTTGATTTTTCATGTCATAGTTTTGGCATTTTATGTCCTAATGTCAACTTTTTATGTCATAGTTATAGTTTTTTATATCAGTTTTGAATATGTCAGTTTATTATACATTATATGATTTTTTATGTTAAACTTTTGACTTCGTATGTCATGATTTTGACTTTTCATGTCATAATTTTGGCATTTTATGTCATAATGTCAACTTTTAATGTCATAGTAATAACGTTTTATGTCAATTTCGACGCATGTCATAGTTTATTGTACATTATATGAGTTTTTATGTTAACAATTCGACTTTGTATGTCATTAATTTTGATTTTTCATGTCATAATTTTGACATTTTGTCATAATGTCAACTTTTTATATCATAGTTATAGTTTTTAATGTCAGTTTTGAATTATGTCAGTATTATACATTATGAGTTTATATGTTTATTTTGACTTTTCATGTCATAATTTTGACATTTTATGTCATAATGTCAACTTTTTATGTCATAATTATAACTTTGTATGTCAGTTTCGACACGTCATAGTTTATTATACATTATATGAGTTTATATGTTAAAGATTTGACTTTGTATGTCATAATTTTGATTTTTCATGTCATAATTTCGACATTTTATGTCATAATTTCAACTTTTTATGTCATAGTTATAGCTTTTTATGTCAATTATACAAGTTTTATGTTAAACTTTTGACTTTGTATGTCATAATTTGTATGTCATAATTGCATGTCAGTTTATTATACATTATATGAGTTTTTATGTTAAAATGTTGACTTTGTTTGTCATAATTTAGATTTTTCATGTCATAATTTTGGCATTTTATCTCATAATGTCAACTCTTTATATCGTAGTTATAGTTTTTTATGTCAGTTTTGAATTATGTCAGTATTATACATTATACAGAGTTTTTATGTCATAATTTTGATTTTTCATGTCATGAGTTTGGCATTTTATGTCATAATGTCAAGTTTTATGTCATAGTTTTTATGTCAATTTCGACTTATGTCATAGTTTATTATACAGTTTTTAATGTTAAAATTTTGACTTTGTATGTCATGATTTTGACTTTTCATGTCATAATTTTTGCATTTTATGTCAAAATGTCAAGTTTCATGTCATGGTTATAGTATTTCATGTCAATTTCGATTTATTTTAGAATTTTGACTTTTCATATCATAATTTAAATTTTGCAT
This sequence comes from Labeo rohita, assembly GCF_022985175.1. Classification (NCBI taxonomy): domain Eukaryota; kingdom Metazoa; phylum Chordata; class Actinopteri; order Cypriniformes; family Cyprinidae; genus Labeo; species Labeo rohita. Next base: position 35,672,038 of record NC_066877.1, read on the forward strand.
GTCATATGACTTCTTATGTCATAGATATGACTTTTTTGTCATTTTTCTGAAAAGTATGTCATGTTTATAATGTCATATATGTTTATATGTGTCATAAATCTTAGTTTGTCATAATTTCTCCTTTTCATGACATGATTATGAGTTTTTATCTAAAGTGTGAGACTCTGAGTCTTTTCAATGTGACATTGTTTTCTTGCCAGTTAGTTTTTCCCCAAAGTCCTCTTACTATAATGCATAATGCAGGCGTTTCTGTCATTCCCATTCATGAGATTCACTCAGAGGGTCAAGGTTTGGCTGGTTAGCATGGGTCAGTTAGCTACCGCTGGCAGGTGTCGTAATACACCATCTGGCCAAAAAGTGCAAATTTCTCCATTGACGTCCATTTAAAAGTCATTGTGTATTCTGTCACAAGCATTTACCTGTGATGGGTTTTTTTTTTATTGTAGTGTTCTGTGTGAAATATAGTGACAGTCATGACTCAGTCTCAAATAAATGGTGCGGAAATGACACGCTTCACTTTTACGGTGGGTTTTCAGTGTCACAAAGCAATTATGAAGAATATGAAACATAACTGGGTCACATTTGCTCAAGAATGGAATATGGGTCAGTGGAGCAAAAATATGAATGATTCATAATTTCATATATTGACTGTCATATTTATGACTTTTTATGTTAATCTTGTTGTTTGTTATTGTGACTGTCATAATTTCTACTTTTCATGTGATAATTGCAACTTTTTGTTAATTTGAACTTGTCATAATTTTGACATTTTGTCATAATTTCAACTTTTAATGTCATAATTTTGATTTTATGTCAGAATTTTCACTTTTCATGCGATTATTTCAACTTTTTAAAATATCTTTTGAGGTCATCAGGGTGTTTAAAGTGCTTGAAGTAATTTACTTTTTGAAATTCAAGGCCTAGAAAAGTCCTGAAGAGGTACTTCAAAAGTGTATTTATCTATAAAAATAACTGTTTAATGTTTTAAATAAGCGCATATCTTTTCACGCATAATTCCGTTTCAGTTAATGTCATGAAACTAGTGTGCTAAGCCAGTAAAAGTACTGACAATGTCTATAAACAAGGCTGAAGACGCGAAAAGAGTCACAGATGAACCGAATCAACTGAGTGAGTCATCTCCGATTGATTCAAAATCGTGACTTCGATCATTAATTTCAAATGATTCACAATCAAAAACCAGATCAAATGAAAAAGTCATTCATTTTAGAATTTCGACATCGCTTGTAATGATTTTAAAAAGCAGGTATGGGTAAAACAGAGCCTTTTGAAACTCTGAATCAGTTAAACCATAGCGTTGCAAAATGATTCACTGTTTCGAAGCGCTCCAATCGAATCACGTATCGCGAAACATTTGATTTAGATCAGGACTTCAAATCGCGAATCATTTGACTCGGTTCGGAACTTCGTGTATGGGAAATCATGTGATTTAGATCACAACTTCAATTCGCGTATTGCGAACCATTTGACTTAAATCGGAACTTGATCGGAGCGGGTACATGAATCATGTCGCAAACTGAATGATTCGCGATCCCCTCTCTGAGTCCTTGATCTAAAATGATGGCTCGCGAATCGTTATTCAGATCGAGGCTTCGAAGCCTTCGCTGATCATTTGATTCAGATCGAAACCTCGGAGCGCGGATTGTGAATCATTTGATTCATTTCGGGACTTATAGCGGTTTCGCAAATATTTTTCTGACTTCTTTTTTTTATTAAACAGTAGAAAACATCAAATCATTGCCTAGAAATTGCCTACAGTGCACTCAAAAAAATAATCTGTTGAATGAACATGATTTAATCGTAGCACCCATTATGCATCTAAACAAATCAAGTAAACTTGGACTGAATTGAATATGTTATTTCAACGCAATACACATTTGTCGATTTAACATGATTTTAATATGTCAGTGTAACTTCTTTTCAACTAACTGAATCAAAATGTTTGTATTGTATTAGTCTAATCAAATTTATTCTTATTCACTCAATGCCAGTAAAGCACTTCGATTCAACCACATTCTGCCTTGTTACATCAACTAGTTATTGTCTTGTTCATGTATGGTTTTAGTAGTTTAATGAATATCTTCTTGTTTCAATTAGATTTGTTTTAGATGACAGCACTAAAAAAACAAGACATTACCCAAAGCTCAGAAATCTTCAGAAAAAGCACAGAAAACATGCAAACAATATACATTTTTTATTTTACCATTCAGCTTTAACATGCACTCATTAAGTTTAAACTGCTTTCTTCAATTTAAGTCTCCTATCCATTTGAGTGTTTGTAACACAGTGTATAAGAAACATTTAACCAACAAAATATTGGCTCTTGATAAAACTGATCCCCAAGCTTGTAGGATGTTAATGCCCTATTGGTCTTAAAACTTCTAAAAATTAAGCCATTTTAACACTACCCTTTTTGGGAATTTGTAAGGTAAACCTTGGCCTGACACAAAAAAAAATTAACATTTGAAAACAAACAAGAGTGCACATGAATTTATAATACAAAACAAACATTGATATCACGTGTAATATTTTGATGATTCTAAATGATCAATGTAGCTATGTTGCTTCACATCTGAAAATAAACAATACTGTGCATCAGTGACTGATCCACTCTCAGAAAAATGTGTGTAACAACTGCTTGACTTTTGTCTTTTTTAAGCTCACTCCAATAGCTTGTTTTTTGAGAAACTGTGCCTTGGATGACAACCTCTGTCCATTTAGAAAGATCTTCTGCAAGAATTCAAAAGTGCACGTGAGCTCTGGTGGGTAGGTCAGGTTCAAACAGTGTATCAGTCCAAATAATAAGTCCACCTTCAATATGGACACCAATGTCCTGTGGGCCATCGTCAGGCAGCGCTCCCTCCTTCAGTATGACATCTACTCCCATTACAGTTTGCTCCCTGGAACTTTGTGACTCAATGTCTGAATCCTGTGTGACAAAATACATGACAGATCACAAACAAAAATTAGCTCAAATATTTATTACAAGAATTGCACACGTATACACTCACTTGCCACTTTGTTAGGTACACCTGTAAAGTAAACTTCAATACACTACAGAAGCTCTGCTGTGAATTCTACATTTACAAGGTTATAGTTTCTCAGTTTTAAGTTAAAATTGTCACAAAGGTGAGAATTCTACTATATGTTTATTATTGAAGTCACAGTGGGTGCCAGAGTGTTATTGCAGTGCATTATATTATAAGATTGTTATAATTTATTTGGCTACCATATTTAAAATGAATGAGTTGGCTAAAACATTAGAACCATCTTAGAATATAATGCACTGCAATAAAACAAAACCATGCAAGTACAGTTTTCTGATGCCGTTTATGTATTTATATATTTATTTTTTGTAGTATGCCTCTTCTGCCTTTCAGTCCATTTTTTAATTTTTAGTAGGGGTTTACACATAGTTTTGTAAATTAGGCCCCAAGAAAGCTCAACAGATATAAATAAAATTAATTGGTTTAGTGCATCAACCAATTCACATAAGAGATTTGTCATGGTGTACCATCAGTTTCCTGTGAATGAACAGTTTGTCCAGCTCAGTTATTTGACGTTTGATGTGATGTAGCAAATAGGAAAAACACGGCACAGTAAAGAATATATGGGTTTTTTAAACTTTTTTTCCATCAACTCACCAAATATGCCTTCACTACTTTTTCAGGGTCTTCATTTCAAGTAGGTCCACAGAAACTTGATGACACAGGTTCTTCTGATATGTATAGTGTCATCCTGTAGAGTGGGGACATGATTAACTAAAACTTCAGTGGCAGCACAGCTTAAGAGTACTGAACATGTTGTGGTCTTGTGTAGAATGTAACGGGTGAAATCTATACACATGGGTTTTAAGTCCTGCCCATGTCTTAAATGTGCCTGGACAATTTCAATTTACACAAACATAATGATTGTAGCTTCCGAAGCAATGGTTTAGTTTATAATGCTTAAGTAATTAGTACCTACAACTCTTTCCTTTGCAACACACTTCCTGCACTGCCACATACATGTCACTGAAAGAGGAAAAAAATGGAAAGTTCAGTAATCAAGGATAGTTAGTTATACATTACTGTATATGAGCATTAAGAAAAACTACTTGCCATGTAATAAAGGTGAGCTTCACACCAGAAGACCATGGGGACAGCTTTATATTGTGATGTATTTCTTTCTTTCTTTTTTTTTTTTTTTTTTTTGTACATAAAAAGGAACATTTCCACTGTGAAGAAAAAAAAAAAAAGTATATAAAAGTTCAAAGTAATTTTCCCCTAATGTGTATTTAAAAACTGGGCCAAAGAAAATTATGATTACTGGGTGCTGTTACTAAATATCAAGACTTTTACTTAATATTTATAACTATATTCCCTGAATAAAACCATGCATACAACAATTTTCAATTGTACTGTATTCAATAAGCTGGGTAGCATTCTGAGACATTTTGAAACTCTATGTTTTAATAAACAGAAATGTCTAGTTATAGAAAGTTGAAAGTAATATTTTGCTGATATACAGTGGTTAACATCTGAAGTGGATCAAAAAAGTTCATCAAACTTGTCGTAAGACAAGAACAGGTTTTGTTTTGGTTTTAGGACAACTTTGATAAAAGGTTTTGATCCACTTAAAATGTTGACTACTGTATACACACGAAGGGCCAGAATAACGTTAGTTCATTTAGCTATTGATAACAACAGTCCCTCCGTTGGCATACTAAGCAAAATCTCAAAAAACAAACAAACAAACAAACAAACAAACAAACAAACAAAAATACTAGCTAGACTTAAAAGAGCGATGAGAAACGGATGCATGCTGTGTTCGACTCTGCATTCACTTTTCCTCCCGTTTTCCCCTCTCATTGTTTGGGTAGACTTCGGGATTAACGTAGGTTATGTAGTTAATAGTTAGGCTTAGTTACCATTGAATTGTGACAGAAAGGTACCAATTGTAGCGCATATATTAACGTTAAGATGAAACTCGTATTGACAAAGATACGGAATTTAACCTAACACATGTGCTTCAAGCCTGAGAGAATAAGCCTGCTTACAAACATCGCCACTGTCTAATAACTTATTTTTAATCTATAATGCTACGTTACTAATTACAAACAGGTACATATTATGTACTTACCCTCAAAATCAAATACGCAGAACGATTAGAAGCAGCAGTTCAAACCGCCGGCGCTTTCACAACTCCACTTCTTCCATCCGCCTGTACCCGCGTGTTTCCGCCGCAGTGCTGAGCATGCGCAGTGACTCACCAGAGAGAGTCGTCGATACGAAGCGCCTCAGTCTCGTTGAATCAACAAGTGCTGATCTAATTCATTTGATTATTACTTAATTTAGTTACAAATAACAAGAATGAATCACTTAACAGAAGGAAACACGTTATATTCTTGTTAATCAGACATAATTGTATTTTGCAAATCAAGCAAGTGGCTGGTTGACTTTTTTGAGTGTGGGTACAGAAAGTATTCAGACCCCCTTAAATTTTTCACTCTTTGTTATATTGCAGCCATTTGCTAAAATCATTTAAGTTCTTTTTTTTTTTTTCCTCATTAATGTACACACAGCACCCCATATTGACAGAAAAACACAGAATTGTTGACATTTTTGCAGATTTATTAAAAAAAGAAAAACTGAAATATCACATGATCCTAAGTATTCAGACCCTTTGCTCAGTATTTAGTAGAAGCACAGTTTTGATCTAATACAGCCATGAGTCTTTTTGGGAAAGATGCAACAAGTTTTTCACACCTGGATTTGGGGATCCTCTGCCATTCCTCCTTGCAGATCCTCTCCAGTTCTGTCAGGTTGGATGGTAAACGTTGGTGGACAGCCATTTTTAGGTCTCTCCAGAGATGCTCAATTGGGTTTAAGTCAGGGCTCTGGCTGGGCCATTCAAGAACAGTCACGGAGTTGTTGTGAAGCCACTCCTTCGTTATTTTAGCTGTGTGCTTAGGGTCATTGTCTTGTTGGAAGGTAAACCTTCGGCCCAGTCTGAGGTCCTGAGCAGTCTGGAGAAGGTTTTCGTCCAGGATATCCCTGTACTTGGCCGCATTCATCTTTCCCTCGATTGAAACCAGTCGTCCTGTCCCTGCAGCTGAAAAACACCCCCACAGCATGATGCTGCCACCACCATGCTTCACTGTTGGGACTGTGTTGGACAGGTGATGAGCAGTGCCTGGTTTTCTCCACACATACCGCTTAGAATTAAGGCCAAAAAGTTCTATCTTGCTCTCATCAGACCAGCGAATCTTATTTCTCACCATCTTGGAGTCCTTCAGGTGTTTTTTAGCAAAAAAAGGGCTGCAGTGATGGTTGACTTTCTACAAGTCCCAAACGTCTTCCATTTAAGGATTATGGAGGCCACTGTGCTCTTAAGAACCTTAAGTGCAGAAGAAATTTTTTTGTAACCTTGGCCAGATCTGTGCCTTGCCACAATTCTGTCTCTGAGCTCTTCAGGCAGTTCCTTTGACCTCACGATTCTCATTTGCTCTGACATGCACTGTGAGTTGTAAGGTCTTATATAGACAGGTGTGTGGCTTTCCTAATCAGTCAGAATAATCAAACACAGCTGGACTCAAATGAGGGTGTAGAACCATCTCAAGGATGATCAGAAGAAATGGACAGCACCTGAGTTAAATATATGAGTGTCACAGCAAAGGGTCTGTATACTTAGGACCATGTGATATTTCAGTTTTTCTTTTTCAATTCAATTCAATTCAAATTTATTTGTATAGCGCTTTTCACGATACATATCGTTGCAAAGCAGCTTTACACCAAATTGACATTTTTACAATATATGTAGTAGTAGCTTGATGCACATATGGCAGAGATGTGTGGTAAAGATCAATTAATGACGTAATCAAACAGACAAAGAACACTATAAATTAGTAGCAGAATTCGGTAGTGCTGTATGTTTTCAGGGTTGGCATCATCTGAAGTCCTCTGTGGGGTTGGCATCATCTCTTCTTAAGTGTTCTGGATCCACACTGGAGCTTGTGAATTCCTAGTTACCATGGGATGTCAATCCCATGGCAAAAACAGAGAACAAATAGGAACATAATTAGCGTAGCTGCTGTTCAAACTAAGAAAAGGAAGGTTTGTTAAACCAGAGCTAAAAGATTAATAATGAACATTTGATCAGATATAGCTGCAGGAAAAGTTTGAGATGCATTATTTGAATGCTTGGCTAAAAAGATGTGTCTTTAATCTAGATTTAAACAGAGACAGTGTGTCTGAACCCCGAACGTTATCAGGAAGGCTGTTCCAGAGTTTGGGTGCCAAATGTGAAAAAGCTCTACCTCCTTTAGTGGACTTTGCTATCCTAGGTACTACCAACAGTCCAGAGTTTTGCGACCTTAGGGAGCGTGATGGATTGTAGCGTGGTAGAATACTAGTTAGGTACGCAGGAGCTAAACCGTTAAGTGCCTTATAGGTAAGTAGTGCTATTTTGTAGCTGATGCGGAACCTAATAGGTAGCCAGTGCAGAGACTTTAAGATTGGGGTAATATGATCATACTTTCTTGACCTGGTAAGGACTCTAGCAGCTGCATTTTGGACTATCTGTAGCTTGTTTATTGAAGATGCAGGACAACCACCTAGTAGTGCATTACAATAGTCCAGTCTAGAGGTCATGAATGCGTGAACTAGCTTTTCTGCATCAGAAACAGGTAACATGTTTCGCAGCTTGGCAATGTTTCTAAGATGGAAGAATGCTGTTTTTGTAACATGAGAAATATGATTTTCAAAAGACAAGTTGCTGTCTAATATAACACCCAGGCTTTTGACTGTAGTGGAAGTAACAGTACATCCGTCTAGTTGTAAATTGTAAGTCAAAAGATTTTGTGTATTGTTTTTAGGTCCAATAAGTAATATTTCTGTCTTATCTGAATTTAATAGCAGAAAATTGTTGGTCATCCAATCTTTTACATTTTTAACACACTCTGTTAACTTCGATAATTCAGAAGTTTCATCTGGTCTTGTTGAGATATATAGTTGAGTATCATCAGCATAACAATGGAAACTAATCCCGTGTTTTCTAATAATATTACCAAGGGGCAGCTTTTTTAATAAATCTGCAAAAATGTCAACAATTCTGTGTTTTTCTGTCAATATGGGGTGCTGTGTGTACATTAATGAGGAAAAAAAATGAACTTAAATGATTTTAGCAAATGGCTGCAATATAACAAAGAGTGAAAAATTTAAGGGGGTCTGAATACTTTCCTGTGTATATATATATATATATATATATATATATATATGTATAAGAAAAATAATGAAAGAATACATAAATACAAATCCCCTTATATATATATATATATATATATATATATATATATATATATATGTATATATATACTGAGTAGTCAAACAATCCAAAGAACAGAAAGAAAAGTCACTTACAAAATGAAATTTGATGAACATTAAAAAATCTGAACAATAAGCTTTTTTGTGAAATTTGGAGTAACTCATTAGTAGAGTAGTTTAGTAGAGATTACATGTCCCTACCAATATCTGACACTACTAAATTGTCTGACAGTGACAACCCGGTCTCAAATAAATGATGTGGAAATGACACTCTTCACCTTTACGATGGGTTTTCACTGTCACGAAGCAATTATGAAGAATATGAAACTCCTTTTTTAGCTGGGTGATAAAAAAGCAATGACCTTTCCAGTAGAGGACTGCAGTTTGCCTTCACAGAATCACAATGGGATTTGGACAATCACCCTTGTACTGCTCAGCTCAAAAAGCATTAATATACTCTACTAAAACTTACTGTGTTTTAATTTATGTTTAGCCAGTTTAATAGACATAAATCACCCGAATGCACATTGCACATGCTTTATTCGCCCTCTAGTGGAATATTTAAACAACGTTTTGTTGGGAGAGCATGCAATGCATTTGTTATGCAATGCATTTTGGGATTGCCTTCTCCTTGAAGAATACATGTGATGCTGCTGTAGAATTTGGCCAAAGACGTTTGAAAGCATTTGCACGCTGAAAATGCCTTAAAATGGTTTGAACTACAATACAAATAGATGCACGGACCGTGTTTCCGACTCATATTTTCTAATATCTCACGTTATTCATGAATTGCATCACAGCTCACTCAGAAAATTCAGAACTGATAAACACAATAGTACTTACGGTAAGAAGGAATCTTTATCTGCTGTGGGAAAAGAGCCTGGTCGTTATCAAAAGTGCTTTCTGTGAATCATCGCTGTCAAGTGGATTCTTAATGACTCTATAAAATGACTCACGCTTAGGACGTTGTTGTTCCCCAGCTGTTGCACTCAGTAATATTTATTTTATTGGTCATTATTCTAATGCAGCAGCTTTCTTTAACAAATAGCTTCTTTTGCATGTTTATGCACAAGCTTCAGTAAAGCACATGCAATGCATTGCAGCAGCAGTAAATCATGCAAGTATGCAGTTTAACATCTTACTATACTGATTATAAGGGTGTAGAATTTAGTAGGGATTTAGATCGGAACTTCAGAGCAGGTTTGTGAATCATTTGATTCAGATCAGAACTTCAGACTGTAGACTGTCGATTTGATATAGATCGGACCTTTGGAGAGGGTTCGTGAATCATTCTTCGGACTTCGGAGCATGAAACGCAGATCATTCGATTTAGATCGGAAGTTCAGAGTGGGTTTGTGAATCATTTGATGCAAATCGGTACATCAGAGTGGGCATCACAAATCATTTGATTTAGATCAGAAGAGTGGGCATCATTTGATTCAAATCAGTTTTGAATCATTTTAGAACTTCAGAATCATTTGATTTAGATCAGAACTTCGGAGTGGGTTCCTGAATCATTTGATTCAGATCGGGACTTTGGAGCAAGTTTGTGAATCATTCAATTCAGAACGGAACTTCAGAGCGGGGATTGCGAATCATATGATTTAGATCAGAACTTTGGAGTGGGTTTGTGAATCATTTGATTCAGATCGGTACATCAGAGCGTGGATCGTGAATCATTCAATTCAGATTGGGACTGCGGAGCGGGTTCGCGAATCAGTTGATTCAGATTGGTACTTCAGAGCATAGATCGCGAATCATTTGATTTAGATCAGAACTTCGGAGTGGGTTTGTGAATCACTTGATTCAGTTCAGGACTTCAGAGTGTGGATCGCGAATCATTCGATTCAGATTCGGACTTCAGAGAGGGTTCGCAAATCATTTAATTCAGATCGGTACTTCACAGTGTGGATCGGAAATCATTTGCTATAGATTGGAACTTCGGAGAGGGTTTGTAAATCATTTGATTAAGATCGGGAGAGAGGGTTTGTGAATCATTTGATTCAGATCGGGACTTCAGAGCGTGGATCGCAAATCATTTGCTATAGATTGGAACTTCGGAGAGGGTTTGTGAATCATTTGATTCAGATCGGGACTTCAGAGTGTGGATCGCAAATCATTTGCTATAGATTGGAACTTCGGAGAGGGTTTGTGAATCATTTGATTCAGATCGGGACTTCAGAGCGTGGATCGCAAATAATTTGATTTAGATCAGAACTTTGGAGTGGGTTCGTGAATCATTTGTTTCAGATCGGTACTTCAGAGTGTGGATCGCGAATCATTTGATTTAGATCGGAACTTCAGAGCGGGTTTGTGAATCATTTGATTCAGATCCGTACTTCAGAGTGCGGATCGTGAATCATTTGATTTAGATCGGAAATTCAGAGCGGGTTTGTGAATCAATTGATTCAGATCGGTACTTCGGAGAGGATTTGTGAATCATTTGATTCAGATCGTGACTTTGGAGCACGAATCATTTGATTTAGATTGGAACTTCAGAGCGGGTTTGTGAATCATTTGATTGAGATCGGTACTTCAGAGTGTGGATCGCAAATAATTTGATTTAGATCAGAACTTTGGAGTGAGTTCATAAATCATTTGATTCATATCAGTACTTCAGAGTGGATCGTGAATCATTTGATTCAGATCCGGGACTTCAGTGCAGGTTTGCAAATCATTCGATTCAGATCAGGTTTTTGGGGCTTGTATCACTAATCAATTCAATTCAATTTTTTAATAAACAGTAGAAAACATAAAATCATTAAGGAAGTGCAGCAAAGGAAAAAAAGAAAGCAAGAAAGTATGCACAAATACAAATTCCCTTAAAAAAATTAACCGGAAAGTGGGTTTGAATGAAAAAAAAATCATGCATGCATGAACATTTCTAACATATTCTCCATCCCAGAAAGCATGCATGAACTCAATAATGACAAAATTGTCTGTTTTTTGGCAGATTATTCATTTCAGATGATGCTTTTGTTAACTCCAGTCTCTTTTAGCTGATGACAGGCTCAGGAGATTGCATTCCTTGGCGTCTTGAAGGTGTGAGATCCGAGGGCTGTGATTCGCACTCTTCCCACCTCGCGCTCGCTCACAGCAGAAACGGTGAGTGTGTTTAATCGAGCACTAACATGCGCTGACACACACGGTGACGCTCACTAATAGGTGAGAGATAACGGGTTCGTATTTGATGTTGAATGGACAGCGTAACCCACAAACCCAGAATGGAGCTCATCTGCATGATAGTGTGTGACTCAAAACTGAGCAGATTTGTTCATTAAAAAAGGACAGTATTTGCTTTCTGGGTATTTGGAGCAAAATATTGATGACTCATCCTGCACTCATGTCTGTGAAAGCCCATTCCTGCCATATTAGAAAATAATCTTAATTACGGCATCAAAGTGTAATATAATTATGACTTATATTTAATCATTTCGATTTTTGTCATAATTGACTTCTTTAATCGTTTAATTATGACTTGTTTATGTCACACATTTGACTTGGTATTTAAAAATGTTAATCAGTCCCAGACTAAAATGTAAAATAATTTTAAAATATTTCAGTGTCTTTGTTTGGTCTCAAGATGCACACCAATAATATATATATATTTTTTTCCTAAGACATGTTTATAAAAATTACTTAAATGTCCTAATTGAACTATGGCCTAATCCTGGCTTAGTCTAAGCCCTGACCTGATATCATAATTTTGACTTTTTGTGTCATGATTTTGATTTAGTTTGTCATAATTCTGACTTTTTTGTCATAGTTATGACATGAGAAGTCAATATTATGCTATAAAAAGTCCAAATTATGACTTAAAGACTGAAATCATGACTAGAACTACATCAAAATTCTGACAAAAGTCAGAAAACTTTTTATTTTATAATTTAAACTTTTTGTCATAACTGTGACCTTTTTATGTCATAATGTTGACTTTTTCAGTTTCAACTTTTTATTTCATAATTTAAACTTTTTATATAATACTTTTGACCATAAAGTGTCATAAAGTTGACTTTTTGTCATAATTTCTTACTTTTAATGTCATAAGTTTGACTTTGATTTGTTTCATAGAATAAATTTCATAATTTCAACTACATGTTATAATTTTTAGGTTTTATGTCATAAAGTTGACTTTTTTGTCGTAATTTTTAACTTATGTCATAATTTTGACTTTGTCAATATCTCATATTTGTTTCATATTTTGTTTCATAGAGGAAGTGTCATAATTTCAACTAATGTTATAATTTTGTGTTATGTCATAAAGTTGACTTTTTGTTGTAATTTTTTAACTTTTTTCAATATTTTGACTGTCAATATGAACTTTTTATCAAGTTTGACATACTCATAATTTGTTCATATTTTGTTCATAGAATAAATTTCATAATTTCAACAAATATTATAATTTTCACCTTTTTATGTCATAAAGTTGACTTTGTCATTTTTTTTAACTTTTTGTCAATATTTTGATTTTGTCAGTATCAACTTTTTGTCAATTTCAGCTTATTCATATTTTTTTTTTTCATAGAACTAATATTATTATATTATAATTTTGACCTTTTTGTGTCATAATGGTCAATTTTTATGTTACAAGAATTTATTTGTCAGAATTTAAACTTTTTTGTCCTAATTCCAGCATATGTGACTTTATTTGACTTTATTATGTCATGATTATCATGGTTAATGTCTGTGATCATTTAGCTTGCAAATATTATTAATATTTGGGAATATCCACCAAATTAAAGTCAGTGTGCTGTTAGAAATGTTCAAGAATAAATTTCAGAATTTCAACCAATGTTATCATTTTGTCTTTTTATGTCATAAAGTTGACTTTTTGTCATAATTTTTAACTTTATATATATATATATATATATTTTTTTTTTTTTATCAGTATACTTTTTTTTTGACTTATAATTTGTCAGACATTTCATAATTTCAACAAATATTATCAACTTTTTTTGTCAGGTTTGACTTTTTTATAACTTTTGTTCGTTTTATATTTTTTTTAATAGAAGACATTTCATAATTTCAACAAATATTATCATTTTCACTTTTTTATGTCATAAAGTTGACTTTTTGTCAAATATTATTAATTTTTAACAAATTAAAGTCAGTGTGCTGTTAGAAATTTTAAATTTCATAATTTCAATATTTTGTCTTTTTTGTCATAAAGTATCAACTTTTTGTCAATATTTTATCAATTTCAGCTTATTCATAATTTTTTTTTTTAGAACTAATATTATAATATTATAATTTTGACCTTTTTATGTCATAATGGTAAATTTCCATGTCATAATTTTATTTAGTTTGTCATAATTTCAACTTTTTGTCATAATTCTGACATGGTATGTCATAATTTCAATTTTTTTTTATGTTACAAGAATTTATATGTCAGAATTTAAACTTTTTTTGTCCTAATTCCAGCATATGTGACTTTATTTGACTTTATAATGTCATGATTATCGTGGTTAATGTCTGTGATCATTTAGCTGGCAAATATTATTAATATGTGGGAATATCCACCAAATTAAAATCAGTGTGCTGCTAAAAACATTCAAGAACCCTTTTATTTTTCGTGCTAAAATAAAAGATGACAACAAACCAGTGCTTTGCTCTTTTGTTATGTTCTGCCTTTATTCTCCTGAAACGACCCTTTGTGTAGTGTTATATAATGCATTTTAAGGTTTGCCATGAAGCTGGACAAAGACTTTACCAAAAGAGAAAAACAGACGTGAGTTTCTTTGGCGCTGTCAGTGCCTGTAAGCGAAGGGAAGGAGGATTTCAGAGATTTGCTTTTCCGCTCGGTTCGTGCGTTTGAAGTGAGCCTCCGTCTCTTCTTGTGACCTTACCGGCTTTCTGTGAGCATATTGATTTTTTCTCCCACATTTCAGATAATTGCCAGATACTCTGAACCCAATATTCCCCGTGCTTCCGCCGGCCAATGAGAGACGTGTGCGTGGACACGAGAGCAGCGATCGATAGGGTAACGGGATACTCCGGCTCTTCACTACGCTTACGTAACGCTCCGAGCGTCGCGTCAAACAGCTGCGTCTCTTCGGGTCGCGGCGCGGCAATAATATACGAGCGGAACGTGGCGGCGATGCGAGCGTGAGCATCTGAAACCATAGCAACAGCTGAGAAGCAGCTGCGCTTGTTGATGCTTTGTAAGGATTCTCTGCACATCATGACATAACGGCAGCACAACCACCACACAACACAGTTTCAGCGCTCAGTCATGGGTTCAACTCCGGGAAACTCGGAAATTTGATTGACTTGAAAACCTTTAAAAGCATGATATATGATACTTCCAATCATAGTTCTTATGCTTTTATCATATAGTGTAGTTACAGTCACATTATATTCACTAAACTGTAGAAGCAAAAGCACATTTTATAATTTCTACAAAGCTAGTGTAAGCGGTGTTTGCCTGGAGATGGGAATCAGGTCTCGCTTGTTCTTATACTGTTAATTAAAACCAAAAAATAACCATTTTATTAAACTGCAGTAAAATAAACATTAACTATTTAAGTAACATGTTCATGGTTCTCTGTAGATTAATGGTCAAATGGCACGCTAAGTGATAAAATTGTGTTTTATCAATTGAATAAAAAAAATAATAAAAATTATTATTAAGTTTAAGTAGTATGAAAATTGCAATTATATAATATATTCAGTTGCATATTCATTCATATGCTCACGATTCTCAGATGTCAGTGCAAATGACATGCAAATAAATTGATAAACTATTGATTTATTTTTGCTAATATTGTATTTTGAACCCATCAAACGGAATAGTAATAATAATACAAATTATTATTATTATTAATGTTTTAAGTAGTACAAAAATTACAATTGAACAGTAAAATAAAACAGAATATTTTATAATACTTAAATATTTTAATAATTTAACAACACATTCATATGTTTACACTTCTCTGATGTCAATTCATAGTCAAATTACATGCAAATAAATTGATAAAATATTGATTTATTTTTGTAAATATTTTATTTTTGACCCCATCAAACTGAATAACAATAATGATACAAATTATTATTATTATTATTATTATTAATAATGTTTTAAGTTGTAAAACATTACAACTGAACTGTAAAATAAAACAGAATATTTTATAATTAAATATTTGCAATAATTTAACAACATATATGTTCACACTTCTATGATGTCAATTCATAGTCAAATGACATGATAAAATATTGATTTATTTTTGTGAATATTTCATTTTTGACCCCATCAAATTGAATAATAATAATGATAAACATTATTATAATTCTTATTATTGATAATAATAATAATAATGTTTTAAGGAGAACAAAAATTGCATTTGACCTGTAAAATAAAATTGATTTTTTATAATAATTAAATATATTAATAATTTAACAACACATTAATATGTTCACATTTCTCTGATGTCAGTTAGTCATAGACATGTAAAATAAAATGATAAATAGTAAATATTTTATTTCTGACCCCATCAAATTGAATAATAATAATAATAATGATGATAACAATTATTATTATTATTATTGTTGTTGTTGTTGTTGTTATTATTATTATTATTATTATTATTATTATTATTATTATTAATGTTTTAAGTAGTACAAAAATTGCAATTGAAATGCAAAATAAAATAGAATATTTTAATAACTGAACAACACATTCATATGATGTAAATTCGTAGTCAAATGAAAGCAAATAAATTGATAAAATATCTATTTATTTTTGTAAATCTTTTATATATTTTAATATAATATTTATATTTATATAAAATGCATATTTTTATATTTAATATTTTATGATAATTAAATATTTTAATAATTGTATATTCATTTAATAAATAAATATTTAAATTGTTTAAGAATTTTAATTTAATCATTAGTTTGGTTCTCTGATGTCAATTAAAGATCAAATGACATGCAATAAATTGAAATATTGAATCTTTGTTGTATGTGTTTTATTTTTACCCTGTCAGTTTTACAAATAATAAAACTAATAATAAACAAATATATGCATAATATACAAATACCATTACTACTCCTACTCCTACTACTAATACTAATACTAATACATTTTATTATTATTATTATTTATTATTATTATTATTATTAATTGTTAATGGTCAAATGTCAATTGATGATCTAATGATATGCAAATAAATTGATCAAATATTGACTCTTTTTAGTAAGTGTTTTATTTTGACCCAATCAAACTGAATAATAATAATTATTATTATTACTATTATTATAATAATAATAATAATAATAATAATAATAATTATTAATATTATTATTATTATTGTTATTATTATTATTAATATTGTTGTTGTTGTTGTTGTTGTTAATTATTATTATTAATTTCAATTATTTTTTCTATTAGTAATGTTTTTATTTTTTACCAAAATTACCAAAATAATAAATACAATAATTATAATCTTTTTTTTTTTTTTTTCTTTTTTTTTTTTACGGAACAAGTTACAATACTAATATTTATGTCTTAAATTCTTCACTTTCAAATTTTTAGTACCTTTAGCTTTAAAATGTAAAAAATAATAAATAAATAAATAAATAAATAAATAAAAAAAAACATGAGCTTTTATTTTAGCAGAATTTGGCTGAAATCCTGTAAACCTCTGCTCTCAAAAATGTTCTAAATGATGTGAATGTGGGAATAAAATCGCAGCACATGCAGAGATAGGGTTTGGGAATCATCCTATACAGTTAATGAATTGAATTGCACTATATTGTGATTTTGCACTGGATATAATTTATTAGCTTTTCCTGTTTAATGTTATCAGTCAAAAATAATACTCTGATCTGATATCTCTGGTGAGTTTTCATGTCTGTGAACTGTTTCAAATAGCTGTATTTAGGGTGTAATGGGGTGAGTAAATATGAGTGTTTATTGGTGTAAAGATGCAGTATATGTGCGGTCGCTCACACTCTCTGACTGCATCTGCATCTATAAGCCACTGGATCTGTGAATATTCCATGTATTGATCATTGTGTGTCACACTGTGAGATAAACACACAGTCTCCTGTCGTTTACGCCGGGATACAGCAGTAGTGTTTACTGCAGCAGATGTGTGTGTGTGTGTGTGTGTAATGGAAAAGCAGGCCAGTGCTCGTCATGCTGTTCTTCATGGCCGTGGGCTTGTGTCATGCCACATGACTGGATGGCTTCATGTTAAATATTCATTTCACAGGAGGAGATAATCATGTTATTTTTATCTGACTGACTCGAAAAGCTCTTTGAGGTTTTACTTCCATAATTTTATGAGGTGAAAGTGTCAATAAAACTGAAAATATGAGTTGAAAGATGAATGAATAATAAAACAGAACGCCATGTGTCAGGTGTTTGCGGCCTAATAATAATAAAATGACAATTATTCTGTCTAGCATACAGTTTATTAATACACAGATAAATCATTTTTTTTATTAATTATATATAATTATATGTTTTTATTTTTATTTTCATTTTGGTTAAAGTTTCAGTATTTTGTGTGTTTTTTTCATTATTATTAGTGTAGTTATTTTATTACATCATGTTAAAAATAAATAAAACTTAAATAAAAAATAAATAAAATGAGAACTAGCTGAATATTAATAAAATATAAAAAGATAACAATTATTATTAAGATTAAATATATATTTGTATTAAAGTCTTTATAAATTATATTAATGATTATAAAAAGTATTTATATATTATCTTTATTGAATACAAAAACTTTGTAACTTTCCACTGTTATTTTATTTTTGTAAATATTTTATTTTTGACCCCATCAAACTGAATAATAATAAAGATGATAAAATGATTCTTATTATTAATGTTTTAAGTAGTACAAAAAATGCAATTGAATTGTAAAATAAAACAGAATATTTTATAATAATTAAATATTTTAATAATTTAACACATTCATATGTTCATGATTCTCTGATGTCAATTCATAGTCAAATAATATGCAAATAAATTAATAAAATATTGATTTATTTTTGTAAATATTTAATTTTGGACCCCATAAAACTGAATAATAATGATAAAATTATTATTATTATTATTACAAAAATTACAATTGAACAGTAAAATAAACCAGAATACTTTATAATAATTAAATATTTTAATAATTTAACAACACATTATTTTTCACAATTCTTTGATGTCAATTTATAGTCAAATGACGTAAATTGACAAAATATTAATTTATTTTTGTAAATATGTTATTTTGACCTCATCAAACTGAATAATATTAATGATAAAAATGATTCTTATTATTAATGTTTTAAGTAGTACAAAAAATGCAATTGAACTGTAAAATAAAACAGAATATTTTATAATAATTAAATATTTTAATAATTTAACATTCATATGTTCACGATTCTCTGATGTCAATTCATAGTCAAATGATATGCAAATAAATTGATAAAATATTGATTTATTTTTGTAAATATTACATTTTTGACCTCATCAAACTGAATAATAATGATAAAATTATTATTATTATTATTATAATCATTATTACACAAATTACAATTGAACAGTAAAATAAAACTTAATATTTTATAATAATTAAATATTTTAATAATTTAACAACATTCATTTTCATGATTCTCTGATGTCAATTCATAGTCAAATGTATATAATTATGTATATAAATTGATAAAATATGAATTTATTTTTGTAAATATTTTATTTTGACCCCATCAAACTGAATAATAATGATAAAATTATTATTATTTATTATTATTATTATTACAAAAATTACAATTGAACAGTAAAATAAAACAGAATATTTTATAATAAAAAAATAATATTTTAATAATTTAGAAATTGATAAAATATTGATTTATTTTTGTAAATATTTTTTGACCCCTTCAAACTAAAAAAAAAATATTAATGATACAAATTATTATTGTTGTTAATGTTTTAAGCAGTACAAAAATTACAATTGAACTGTAAAATAAAACAGAATATTTTATAATTATTAAATATGGTAATAATTTAACACATTCATGTTCACAATTCTCTGGTGTCAATTCATAGTTAAATCACATGCAAATAAATTGATAAAATATTGATTTGGTTTTGTAAATATTTTATTTTAATCCCATCAAATTGAATAATAATAATGATAAAAATTAGCATTAAATAAAATAATAAATAAACAAATAATTTAACAACACATTCATATGTTTACGCTTCTCTGATGTCAATTCATAGTCAAACAACAAACAAATAAATGGTTAAAATATAGATTTAATTTTGTAAATAAACCCCATAATAATGATAATTAATAATAATAATGATAAAAAGTATTAAAAGTATATATATATATATATATATATATATATAACGAAGTTATAACCTACCAAAATCCATCAGAATATTGTCAACTGAATAAAAACAATAATTTTCACCATTTAGTTACATAAAGTGATGAATGTTGCATGAGGAGCTTTATTTGCTCAGCTGCTTGAGACGGTCTGAGAGCTGTTCGTACTTACGTAATATCACTCTCCGCACTCCCAGAATGCCGCTGTACTGTACGCGTTTAACTTCATAACTAATGGAAGACTTCATCCGCTTCACGCATGAGGAATCCGCGGCATAATCGCCGAAGCCCTGCGGATGAAATCAGTGCAGCGGCCTGCGTCTTCTCACATCCACTGCACACATTTCTCATTTATATATATATATATTGTCTTCAGTTCATATATTACAGTGTGCATCGTTTGTCTTGATTATATTCAGCTCTCGTCTGGGTGGCAGAACTGACAGAAAGGTCACATTATGCATATTTCGTGCTTCATTACTGAATACATATGGAGAGTTTGGCAGATTAAAACATTTTGCTTACATAATCAGTGGCACATACATTACTAAACAACCGTTTCATAAAGAATTACCATGATTTTACCATGGTGAGGAGGGATTTTACCACACTTTAAAGCTTGTCCTCAAGTGACTTTTATAATACGGTGGCAACAACAATATGACACACACTAATGTTAAATAAATAGTTATATAATGATTAGCATGAAATAATTCATCTGCCACGTCATATTCTGCCCTTAAAAAGAAAATGCTGCAATGGTGAAAGAGAGAAAAGATTATATATATATATATATATATATATATATATATATATATATATATATATATATATATATATATATATATATATACATATATATATATATGTATGTATGTATATATATAATTTATTTTATTTGTTATTTTTTTAAGTTTGTAGTTTTGTACATTTTAATTTGAGTAATTTTGTTGTGTTTATGTCAATTTTATTTGTTTGATTTTTTTTTTAGATGTGTCTATATAGTATTTATTCATTTTTAATTTGTATTAATTGATTTCAGTTTTAGTCATTTTATTTTGTTTTTTTATATTTATTTTATTTATTTATTTTGCTTTATTATTATTAATATTATTATTATATTAAATGTCAGTATTGCATGTTCATGTATTTATTTCTGTGTACAAACATTAATATTATTAATGATTTTTCTTTAATTGTAAATCAGTGTAAATCAGTGATACTATCTGATTAACTCATCCTTATTGTATCTTTTTTCATAATTTTTTAAAGATTTAAAGACAACGGATTTAGGATTTATTTTATATGTAATATTAAAATAAAATAAAATAAAATAAAATAATTCGATAAAATAACAAAACTAAATAATAAAATCAAATAAAAAATAAAATAAAATAATAACATCAAATTAAAAAATAAAATAAGATAAAAATAATACCACCAAATTAAAAATAAAATTAAATAAAATTAAATAAAATTAAATAAAATTAAATAAAATTAAATAAAATAAAATAAAATAAAATTAAATTAAATTTTCAATGCCTAGCTGTTGTGGTCTGTGCAAATGACTTTGATGTAAACCTGTTGTAAAAAATATTATTATGTAATATTAGAAAATATTTTCCATTATTATCAATAGTTCCCTGATATGTAAAATAAAATTAAAATTAAAATAAAAAATACAAATTTCAAACCCCAGCTGTTGTAGTCTAAAATAAAATAAAATAAGATAAAACAAATTAACTAATATGTAATATTAGAAAATATTAGAAAATATTTTCCATTGTTATCAATAGTTCCCTGATATGTAAAATAAATAAAATTAAAATTAAAATAAAAAAATAAACATTTCAGTGCCCTGCTGTTGTGGTCTAAAATAAAATAAAATAAAATAATACATCAAATTAAAAATAAAATAAAATAAATTAATTATTATGTAATATTATAATATTTTCCTTTGTTATCAATAGTTCCCTGTTATGCAAAATAATAAAATAAAATAATAACATCAAATTAAAAATAAAATAATAATATCAAATTAAGAATAAAATAAAATAAAATAAAATAAAATAAAATAAAATAAAATAAAATAAAATAAAATAAAATAAAATAAAATAAAATGTTAATGCCCAGCTGGTGTGGTCTGTGCAAATGCCAAATTGACTTTGATGTAAACCTGTTTGCCACAGTACAGATTATAGTATTTCAAAATATTTATTTAGGTCAGTTTTGACAAAAATATATAGTTATGTGACTGCACATTATGTAACACTGTGCCAAACTGACCGTAAATGAATTACCTTGGTGGGAGAATTATGCTAATGAACTATTCATTGAATATTAGTGTTTTTATAATATTGCTCTTTGATAAAAGGAATCAGCCACTGCAGCTAGTGTCCATTTTACCTGCATTAACATCACCACAACGCATCCCAGAGCGACTTGTTTCTGTAATACGGCGCATGCTTTAACTGTCTGCTGAAGTGTTTCGGTGTGTGACTGTGATATCGAACCGCCGCTGTTCTGATGCGTTTCTACTGCTGGCACTATCTGTCCTCTCTCTCCACTCACAGCCAGCGCCAATCAGACGGCAGCTGCAAGCATTGATCCCTGTGGCTTACTGATGCATTGGCCCGTAATGTGATGGTGTTTCATTATTGAGTCTCTCTTTCTCTCACTCTCTCTCTCTCTCTCCGCCTCAGGGCTCGTCCCTCACACGCCCAGACCGGGGCACACAGTGTGCGAGTAGTTAGTTGGTCGGTTTATCCGGGCCGGCTCAGATGTTGAGATTTCACCTGACTGCATTTTTCCATAAGGCACAGGGAGTCACTGGAAGGATTTGCTGAAGTATAAATATGCCAAAGGGACAGCAGAACAAACCGCGGGCCGCCGAAGACGCCGAGCCCAGTGAAGATCTCGATGTTTTTACTGTCATACAGTAAGTTTGGTTACTCTCCTTCAAGCTTTTTATCACACCCATGCTTTTCTGTGTTTATTGCATTGGGAATTTAACAGCGGATTTCATGCATTTTGCACGCTTGGCTTCTAAAGGTTTTGAAAATTTTAGATTTAACTCAACTCTATAATGCGTGTGGTGGTTGATTGTTTTTTTCTTCATGATTTAGATTTTAAGTTTATTAAAAAAAGCACCAAAATAGTTCATTTACACTACTTTTACACTGTTTTTGAAGGCCATGGGGTTTTTTTTTTGATAGGGAAAAAAACATGAAATCCATAGAGTTTTGATGAGAAATTGGGTTGGTTTTGTATCGCAGATCTGGCAACCCTGATTCAATATATAGCTGTTTTGCAAATTGCAAAACTTTACAAATAATAACTATAAAAATAGCAATACAGTAACATATTGGATCAGGGTTGCCAGGTTTGCGATTAAAAAAAAAAAAACAACCTAATTGCTCATCAAAACTAACCAACCATGTTTTTTTTTTTTTTTTTACTTTTACACTGTTGAACTGCAATTTTGATGGAAAAAAAACATGACTGGTTTCATTTTGATGAGAAATTGGGGTGGTTTTTTTTTTATTGCAGACCAGGCAACCCTTATTTAATGTGTAACTGTGTTGCCATTTCTGTGTAAAAACTGCAAATTGCAAAACTTTACAAATAATTACTAAGAAATGGCAACAAAGTAACACATAAAATCAGCGTTGCCAGGTCTGCTATAAAAAACAACAACCCAATTTCTCATCAAAACTAAACCAATCATGTTTTTTCCCATGGTTTTCATGTTTGTTTTTTTTTGTATTTTTTTACTTTTACACTGTTGCTGCGGGTTGTTTTTTTAAGACAGCAGGTTAAATTGATCTACCTGAAACTTAATTTTGATGGAAAAAAACATGATTGGTTTAGTTTTAATGAGAAATTGGGTTTTTTTTTTTATCGCAGACCTGGCAACCCTGATTCAATGTATTAAGTGTTGCCATTTCTTTGTAAAAATTGCAAATTGCAATACTTTACAAATAATTGATAACAGAAACACATTGAATCAGGGTTGCCAGGTCTGCGATTAAAAACAATCAAATTTCTCATCCAAATTAAACCAATCATGTTTTTCCATGGATTTTTTTTTGTTGTTTTTTTACTTTTAACTGTTGCCGCAGGTTGTTTTTGAAGACGGCAGGTCGAAGTGATCTCCCTTCAATGCTATTTCAATGGAATAAAACATGATGGTTTCGTTTTGATGAGCAATTGGGTTGGTTTTGTATCGCAGACCTGGCAATTTACTGTGTTGCCATTTCTTTGTAATTATTTGTAAAGTTTTGCAATTTCTAATTAAAAGTAAATCCTACACCATTACTGAAGTAAAAATAGAGCACTTGAAAGTAATTAATATTATCATGAGTTTGTTAAAATGTTTGCCTTTTAGTTTCAAAATGTTGATTAAAACATGATCTTGGTGACCAATAATATGAATCACAGCACAAAACACAATGTGTTCATCATAAACCATTTATTCTCATTAAGCGAACCTGTATGAGATGTCATACATGTGCCGTACACTGGAAAAAAAAATTGGTATAGAAACAATTTTCACTCAAAAATTGCTTGTAAATTTCATAATCATGAAGATACAGCAAGTGACACATTGAATAAAACATGAAACGACACTGCATTTTCTTGTAAAGTGTATTCTAATGGTCTTTGTTTTATTTACAACTTTGAAAAATAATTTTAAAAGTGCATTTTCTTTCATTTTTGTCATTTTTTTGCGAATGAGGGCAAAACACGACCTGTCCATGTCGACATCTGTATAATTCTGATGAATTTATACCAACATGCATTAGAGTTTGATTAAATGCACAACTTACAAGATGAAGACAAATCGCTTGTTGTATACCTCATTTGTAAGTCACCTTAGATAAAAGCATCTGCTAAATTAATGTAAAGGTATATTAGAGGTCATTTTGTTTATGTTGTCGTAAAATCTTACATGATTATATGGTTAGTTGTATTTTTTGTTTGCCTTTGCATAGTTTTTCCGTGAGATCCACTGGTTGAGCACTGCTGTTGTCGGGTGTTTTGATAGTCAGCAGAGGAATGTGGGAGCTTTTCTTTGGCACATGAGACAATTTTACACCTTCATTTTTTTTCTTTGTATTATTGCTGATGTGTGTAATTCTTCCTCGTTTTATCCCATTTAACATGCAGAGTCAACTATAAGTAAGTGAAGTTTATCTGAGAAACCATTTCTCTGTAACATATCCATTGCTATAAGCTCTGCCTAAAAATGTTGCATATGACCTGATCTGTTGGGTCCACCATGCTATTAAATAAGCTTTTTGCTTATTTTCTAATGTGTTTGGCTAGTTTTAAACAGAATTTTAAAGAAATTAACTAAAATACGTTTTCCCACAGATCTTAAAAAAGTGGATTTTTTCCAATGCAAACATCTAAACAGCCTTAAATCAAGACATATTTACTTGAAAGGCAAAATGAAGATATAGTTGAAGTCTTGTTTTCTGAGAAATTAAGTGAGATAAAACAAGAAAAATAGAAAAATGAAAAATAAATTGATAAATATGTGTTCTTTTTAAAATCATAAACTCATTTTATTTTGATTAATGTCAAAAAAAAAAAACAGGACTTAATATATTGTCATTTTGCTTCTCAATGTGTCACAGAGGCCAAAATTGTCGTTAATAAAATAAAATAATAAAATAAGTTCCTGTTATAAATTGAACCACAAATCAAGTACACATTACAGAGGACCACATACTGTAACTTCTCTCTTTGTTTTGAATCATCATAGAGTGAATAAAAAAAAAAAAAACAGGAGAGCGCTGAATATTTAACTTGACAAATATGTGGCAGTGTGTTCAGGACTGATCTGTCATTATATTTAGTGCACATTAATGCTGAACGTCCTTTGGCTGGGAAACTGGTGATTTAATTGACAGGTTAGTTGGCACTTTGTGCGACAAAGCGATTCCCTTCACGTACCTCTCTCAGGTGTCATGCATAAATGCATTTCATTGACTCGTAATGTGGTTTGAAAAGTGAACTGTAACTTGAGCATGAGAAATTATTTGATTTCAGTAAAAATCTTACACAAACTGTATTGCTACAAAAAAGCTTATTTGGAGATGTCTTAAGACGTAAATCTGTTTTTAAAATCAAATAAAAGCAGAAAAATGCGTAAAAAATACATGTTTGTAACATTTTAGACATTTAAATGTAATATTTTATTATTATTGTCACTATTTTGCTATTATGCTAATGATACTTCAGGGACAAGTTGCTTGTTTTTAATCTGTAAAATGTACGGTAAATTACCGGCCAAATATTGGAAGATTTATTTATTTATTTTTTTTATTTTATGTTGTGTGAAAGCAGTGTCTTATGCTCATAAGAGAATGCTAATGGCTGTGGAAATTTCAGCTTCGCATCACAGGAATAAATTACAGACAGTCATTTTAAAATTTTAACATTTCACAATATTACTGTATTTTTAATCAAATAAGAGACTTACAAATGTTTAATGTTTAAATTAAAAACTATTTCAAACTTTTGACCTATAGTGTGTGTGTGTGTATCCATCATGTATTTCCATCAAGTCATGCATGACATTATTCCATATTTGCATATTCATACTGTTCCTTTTGAGACGTTAATTCATTTTGTAGATGTTGCACTTGCAGTTTAGACACATATTTTTTCTAGTTTTACGCTGTCAGTGCAGCGTATGTTTTTCAGCTTCATTATTCTGCTTCAAAGTCTATGGTTTGGGCACTAAATTTCCTTCTCATGATATTTAAAAACATCTAA
Organism: Labeo rohita; assembly: GCF_022985175.1. Taxonomy (NCBI): domain Eukaryota; kingdom Metazoa; phylum Chordata; class Actinopteri; order Cypriniformes; family Cyprinidae; genus Labeo; species Labeo rohita. The sequence goes on from NC_066877.1 coordinate 35,698,487, forward strand.
ATGCTTCTGCTTACATGCATGAAATTAGCTTTGCAGACAAAAATAAATTGTGCCTGCTTCTTTCATAAAGTATATTTTAAATAAAATAAATTGTTGGTACTGTATGAGTTGTAGCAGATGTAAAGTAAAAGCATCATCTTGTGCTCATCGCATGTTCAAGCATCTCAGGATGCACCTCATTCGTGTTTGTTCTTGAATGTTTTCATCAAACATAAAAGTTTTTATTTGTGTCAGTTGTTTTGCTCGCTACATAATTACCAGACATCACTTTACTTCTATTATAAAATGTGGAAAATATTCAGGAAAAAAAAGTAGATGTGTCCAAACAATCTAGTGCAAATTCAAGCACCAGTTACTTAATTATGTATTCAACAGGTGATAAAGTGAAGGCATGTTTGTTTCTTACGCTTCTGAACTCTAAATACTGAGCCGTCTGTCAAGTTCAACACTAACCTGAATCCCTGGAGAGATTTTCCCTCTACATCTTCTAGCTTACTTGAAAGTTTCTTCAGTACATCAAACAAATTCCATCAAATGCTTGCTGAATTAAGCTGGGACGGATTTAGAGAGTCCAAGAGTTGGTAAATGAATGAAATCAGCAGCTTTTGGCTTTAGGGGAGAGTCCAGAGCAGCCGAAGCAGAGCGCGTGACCTTAATATTCCCAATCGTTCCCATTTGACGTCTGACCGACACGCATTTCAGTATATCCTGAGCTCTGTGTGACTGTGTGTGTTGTGACGGATATCTGAAAAGCTTTGGCTTATGGTGACCTACATACTGTGGCACATTTTCTTAGTTTTCCACTACTGTAATGCCGCAGTGTGTGCAAGTCAACATGACTTGTTTAAGCATGATTCAGCATTAAAGCAAGACACTTCAGACAAAAGCATTGATTTTCATGCACTGGGCAATTTGTTCATTTTGACATGTTTTCCTTCAGACTAGTGGAAACACACAAAATACACTTCCAAGTGTTTATTTAATTGCACTTTATCTTTTTGCATCTGTAGATTTCAATTACAGTGATTATTTTAAAAGTTTTTTCACCACTTCAGCAGCACTTACACACACCAACACTTACAGTTTTATTCCTAGCTACATTCTGAAGGTTTTTACTGAAGAGTTTGTTCATATATAATTGGCTGATTTTATTAGTGCTCTTTATCTATTTGCATCTGTAGATTTCAATAATAATATATTTTTAATGCTGTTTTCTCAAAATGAGTTTTTTTCTTTACTTCAGCAGCACTTACATACACCAATACTTAGTTTTATTCATATCTATAGTCTGAATGTTTTTATAGAGGGGTTTGTTCATATATCATTGGCTGATTTTATTATTGCATTTTATCAATTCATGTCTTTAGATATCAATTACAATACATATTTTTAAAGGCTGTTTTCTCAAAATGAGTTTGTTTCTCCACTTCAGTAGCACTTATACACACCAAAACTTACAGTTTTATTCATATCTATGTTCTGAAGGTTTTTACTGAGGGGTTTGTTCATATAAAATCAGCCAATAATATTACTGCTTTAATTTAAACAACATTTCAGATAGCTTGTAATACAAAAAATCTTTAAACAACATGCTCCATCTGAACAGCGATTCAGAGTGTCAAATGTAATGTTTGTGCTGAAGTTCACAGCAAAGGCAGACAGACAGATGTTTCATTAATCCCATGTGGGACGTCTGTGATGTATTAGCAGCAACACATAATCAGAACAGTGTGGCACATGCATTACAATAAAGACAAAAAATAAAAAGAAAACACAATTTCCATTCGTTATATTCTGCAAACTTATATAATCAAAATGTGTTATTTATAGTACGAGTAGTTTTCTCATTGCTGTCAGAGTAATATGAGCTCGAGGTTGAGCTTGAATATATCTTATGTTGCTAAAACTGAAATTGCTGAATTTTGCAGTATCCTGACTGAAGTGACACATAATGCCAGTTTTCCTATTTATTTATCAGTTAACTTATTTATTCTTACACTGACATCAAAGACCTTTTTTCAGTTTATAACTGAATTAGATACATCATAAATAAATGTATTTGGTTATGAAGTTAAATATTTTAATTTATGTGAAATTATATTGTTAAAATACCACAAAGAAGCAACTATCACACTGACTTGTATTTGCACGTATGTATTGGTGTGCATGTATAGTAATATTTTGAGTTTGCATGGAGTCATTTTCATCTATTCCGCAATTGGAAATAAAGACTTTGTGTAATTTGCCAACACTGGAATTATAATATTCAACTGTTGCTTTGTGACACATTATATAATGTTTCCTCAATGACTATCGTCCCACTTTTGGATTCCATCTAAAACTGTAATTTATATTTAGATTATTATCAAAGCCGTTTTTATATTCCATCAGGGAAACACTTAGTGATGTGCTTTTCTACAGGGAAAAATGAAAAGGAAAAATTTTTCTTCATTACAATCTCTGTGATCTAATAAGGCATACATTTTCTAAGGTCAGAAAACATTGTAATTTTCTCAGAAAATACATTTATACATAGAGTTATTCGACAATGATTTCGAAACAGTTCGTTTGAATGAGTTCTGAACAAACCCCTCCCTTCCATAAGCCTACTCTGCTCTGATTGGTCAGCTGGCCAAGCCTACTGTGATTAGTACAGAGTGGAGTACTTGAGCAAGTGTTGCCAAGTCCGCTTTTGTTTTGGATGTCCGCAGTTTGAAGCAACCCCAATAATGTCATATTTAGACCCTGGAATGCAAATTTACCAGGGGAAACCAGAATGTGATTTTTAACGGCGTCCCACCTCAAAACGAGATTGGACTTGTTTGGAGTAGCAATTGAGCGGGTTTTGTTGTGAAAACCTGGCAACCCATCTTGCACCTTCACATAAAACAATAATATAGTTCTCCAATCCGTTCTTAAAATAATGACATAAAAACATTTTTTTTAACACTTATGCAAGCGAATCATGCCCACAGCTAAAGTTTAGCTGCTAAACTGTCAACACTTAACAAAACAGTAATGGTGGATACGTTAGCCGAGTGCTAACGTGACTAACTGATGAAACAACACAGTTTGTAAATCAAAATATGCCTAAGAACATTCTTTATTTTTAAACAAAGTAATTAGAACAATGACAGTCAACACAGCGAATTATCAGAACTATTTTGGCAAGACAGTAATATCGTGGTTTACATCACATATTAACACAAAAAACTTGCTATTTTGAGCTGCTATTTTGAATGTACACATAACGTATTAATCGTACTCACAGGTTGTAGTTCAGAGGGTGCAGTGCTTGTTATTCCAAATAAAGAAGATTAGAAACCAAAGAAGAGATGAGCCAAGATTAGAAAAGCAGTCCTAGGTAAAATGACGAGCACAACAAAAGGTTCGAATTTTTGTGTTATCGTGGAAAATGTTAATTTTAACCCTTTAACTGTCACCATCCTGTGGGACACTTGGCACTCTTTTTTTCATTGTCCTTTTTCTCTATCAAATATTTTAGTAATCATCATAAATTATATATCATTTGAAAGATTAGAAGCCCAAGAATCATCCTATGAAAAGGAGTCTCAGGATTTCATATTTGGTGGTTATTTTGTGATAGAAGTAAAATTGACAGAGAAATTTAGACGTTTGTGACAGAAAAATGCATTTTAAAAAATTCTGTAGAGTTTGTATGACACCCGGTGGCTGTTTGTGGTATAACGCCCCAAACAAACTTTACAGGAACCTCAATTTTTTTCATATCAACTTCAAATTTGGAACATAACTTATTTAGACATAAGGCTTCAATTTGATATCAAATTTAGGGTAAAACTGTTATGTAAAATATGTATTTTATATAAAATAATATAAAAATGGTACAGTGCATTTTCTTTTTAGTAAATTTAAACTTCTACAACTTATTAATATATATACACACACACACATATATATATATATATATATATATATATATATATATATATATATATATATATATATTTATTTATTTATTTATTTTTTTTTTTGTTTGAAAAAATTCCACTTCTGGCATAATCTGCTGACTGTCTTCTTTGAAAAGAGACCAACCTTAGTTTGGATAGTGCCTATTTAAAAAAATGGGGGGTGACAGTTAAAGGATTAACTGCTGATTCTTCACATCATCATCTTTCGGCAATGAAAACAAAACAAACTTGCTTTTACAGCGCAAAACTCAACATGATGTAAACACACTAACACTAAGTGTTTGTGGGCAGGTCAGACTGTTTGTACTTTGGACAAGTGGGAATTGTGCTAATATGTTGTGTTGCTAGTAGATCGGTAACAGGCAGAAGATTCGAAAATATGACGACTCGTTAAGGCGATTCAGAATCGATTCTCTCGTTTGAGAGACAATATCTTTATTTATCATGCAGGTTTTGATTAAAAACTTTGAAGGATAGCTAAGTTACAAACTGCAAAAAAGATATTTTTCGAAAACTTTAAAAAATCTTCTTTAAAGGCAAAACCAACTAGCTGCTAGGAGAACCACAGCAGTAAATACTTTCATTTTATTTAAATATTTAATATTTATTTGTTTTGAGAGCGTTGGGAAACCTACTTAGATTTGCGGTACTTCATGGTAGTGGGCGGGGCTCAACGCTTGTTTTGGAGCGATTAAGTTTACCTATTTTCTTTTAGACAAAATGAATGGTGTTTTAACTTCTGGAACCGACTGTCGCGCGCTATTGTTTACTTTCTACACAAGTAGTCACCAAACGAAATTTTCAAAATGTACAACAGATTTCAAGAAGGTTTTCTCAATCCGCCTGCCATTGGTCAAGCAAACAAACAGCCCCGCCCCAAACTCACGCCATTTGTTAAACCGAATTTTTGGCGCAATCACACCTTGACGCATTAAAACAGGTTTGAGCGTACGCGCACAGGTGTTTATTGTCTCTTCCCTCATCGAATACGTTTTCCTCTCCTCTCAGCTCGATCAAATTCTGACTTGAAGCAGTGCATGCCGGTTAGAAATTTTGTCCGACTTGAGGCGGCGCCGACACCTCGTAACTGTCACGTGTGGCATCAAACTACCTCAGCCAGCGCAGTTTGTTCAGAGCGGCTGCAGGAGCTCTGATGACCACATGGCTGTTTCACGATTGGCCAGATTCACCGCATGACAACGATCACGTGTGTTTTGGGTTTATTCTAACATCCTCAAGTCCGATAATACTGACAAATCTGTGTTTTTAGAACAATAAAAGTCTTTTACTGTAGTTGCAATGTTATATTGAGTCAGATTTATCATAAAACACTGGTAAAAGCATATATAACCCCACTTTACTAGTATTTAAATAGTATATACTTGTGTTTATCATTATTCTTGTTCAGATGGCGCTGTATTAAGCAGTATATGGAACGTATTTCTGTTGCTCATGAAAACGCTTTTGAAAAGTCGGTGTATTTGATAAATATTGCATTTAATTCACTTCATCTGTGATAGAGCATGCAAACACCGCGAGAGCTTCACTAACGAGAGCAGAAAGTGTCCGACTTGACGCCTCCGTTTTCAACTCCGCCCGCGACTGCTCTCGGCTACTCACGTTGATCGCCGTCTGTAGCCGTAGATGAAGTCGAACACACCTCTACTTAAATTTGCAGTGCTTCATGGGAGTGGGCGGGGCTCAACGCTTGTTTTGGCACGATTTAGTTAACCTATTTTCTTTTGGACAAAATGAATGGTGTTTTAACTTCTGGAACGGACTGCTGCGCGCTATTGTTTACTTTCTACACAAGCAGTGATCAAACGAAATTTTCAAAACGTACAACGGATTTCAAGAAGGTTTTCTCAATCCGCCTGCCATTGGTCAAGCAAACAAATAGCCCCGCCCCAAACTCACGCCATTTGTTAAACCGAATTTTTGGCGCAATCGCACCTTGACGCAGTAAAACAGATTGGACCGTGCGCGCACAGGTGTTTATTCTCTCTTCCCTCATCGAATAAGTTTTCCTCTCTCTTAGCTTTACTCCTCCCACTCCTCATCTCTATATCTTTCTCCTCCTCCTCCTTCTCCTCCTCCACGGAACACCCACGCGCTTCTCGATTCCCCTTCAGTCTCGCGTCGCGCGATGACGCCGACCTTTGCACGCGCGCGCGATTATTCATTATATGTGCACATCTGAGATTAGATGGAGCATCAATCTCTGCGTTCAGTCTCTCGCTCTCCTCTCCGGGCTTTCGGTTTCCACGGCGATGGGAAATTAAATAAAGTTGGCCGAGGGCATCTGGAGCCGTGAAGGATGTAAATCGGATGGAGACGCGGATCGTGTTGCACGCAAACGCCATGCAGGAGATCGCGTTATTCATTGCGCTGACTTGAGGAAACCTCCGCCGCGCTCATTTGGTAAACCATTCACGCCGAGACGTTTGCGGGATGGAATCGGAGTGAGTTCGGAGGCGATCCATATCATGGACGTGTTCAGCTTCGTCAGGATGCCCAAACTGGCAGGGTGAGTCCCAGACGCATGCAACCGCAGTCATTACACCAATTCACTTTCTCCACTCGTCTATAACGCGTCGTTGAACGTCTGCATTGAATGCCAGTTTGATCGCATTGTCAGCTGTACGGGAAACATGCAGTAGTGATGTCACGGGGATTGATAGCGCCGCTGTCGCATCTCCTCTCCTCATTCATTCAGAGCTGAGTGCATCTGTTAAGGCTCTGTTCGTTCCTTATGTGCTTTCTCGTTAAAACGCTTTTTTTACTGAGGGATAATGCTGAATGTTGCAGCTGGCGCTCAGTGCGATGGTGAAAATGAAATCTGGAAGCTCCAGAAACAGTCAATCACTTCACACTGGTCGAAATCTGTGCGTTTTGCATTGACTAAGCAGTAGATTTGGAGGTTACTGTAGCAACAGTAGACACATTGTTCTTTAAAAAAGTATTTATTTATATGTTATTTATGATAAATGTGTTTTATTTATAAAATATCTATTTTATTTACATATACATGTATATATTTTTAATTATAAATATTTGTTTTGCTTTTTTTAACACTTTAAAATTAACAGAAATCTGTGCATTATACATTTATATTTTGTTTTTAAAAATCTATTTTTATTTATGATATTTATTTTTTATTTAAATTTATAGTGAAAATGGTTTGCCTTTTTTGCATAATATTTATTGTCATTCAGTATTTTAAATTTGTGCATTATCCTTTCACTAAGCAGTAGATTTGGAGGCTCCTGTGGTAAAGAAAAACAAACTATATAAAATATAAGAAATTCAGCATTTATTTATTTATTATAATCTATGTTGTGTATAAAAATATCTTTTTATTTACACTTTTTTTTTAAAATTTATATTTGTAATAAAAATGTTTTGCCTTTTTTGCATAATATTTATCGTCATTCAGTATTTTAAATTTGTGCATTATCCTTTGACTAAGCAGTAGATTTGGAGGTTACTGTAGTAACAAAAGACAAACTTTACAAAATATAAGAAATTCAGTATTTATTTATTATTTATTATAACCCATTTTGTTTATAAAATCTTTTTTTATTTATGTTTTTTATTTATATTAATAATAAAAATGTTTAGACTTTTTTTGCATAATATTTATTGTAATTCAGAATATTAAATTTGTGCATTATACATTGACTAAGCAGTAGATTTGGAGGTTACTGTAGCAACAGTAGACACCTTGATCTTTAAAAAGTATTTATTTATGTGTTGTTTATAATAATTTTAAAATATCTGTGTTAATTACATATACGTTTTTTAAATTATAAACATTTGTTTTGCTTTTTTTAAACAGTATTCTAATACAGAATTTTAAAATTAACAAATCTGTGCATTATACATTGACTAAGCTGTAGATTTGGTAGCAGCAGACAAACCATATAAAATATAAGAAATTGAATATTTATTTATTACTTATTGTAATCTATTTTGTTTATAAAAATCTATTTTTATTTACGTTAATTTTATTTATATTTATCATAAAAATATTTTGCCTTTTTTTAAAAAAAAAAATTTTTATTTTGCATAATATTTATTGTAATTCAGTATTTTAATTTGTGCATTTTCCTTTGACTAAACAGTAGATCTAGAGGTTCTTGTAGTAACAGAATACAAACTATATAAAAATAAGAAATGCAGTGTTTATTTATTATAATCTATTTATAAAACAATCTGTTTGTATTTCCGTAAATTTTTGCTTGTATTTTGCCTTTATTTTTGCATAATATTTATTGTTTGCATAATATTAAATTTGTGCATTATACACTGACTAAGCAGTAGATTTGGAGGTTTCCGTAGTAACAGAAGACAAACTATATAAAAATAAGAAATGCAGTGTTTATTTATTATAATCTATTTATAAAACAATCTGTTTTTATTTACGTAAATTTTTGCTTATATTTATCATAAAAATATTTTGCCTTCCTTTTTTTGCATAATATTTATTTTAATTCAGTATTTTAAATTTGTGCTTTGTTTCGAGTAAGCTGTAGATTTGGAGGTTACTGTAGTAATAGAAGACAAACTATATAAAATATAAGAAATTCAGCATTTATTTATTTATTTATTTATTAATTATAATCTATTTTGTTTATAAAAACTATACATTTTTATTTACGTTTTTTTTTTTTTTTTTTAATTATATTTACAATAAAAATGTTTTGACTTTTTTGCATATTATCTATTGTAATTCAGCATTTTAAATTTGTGCATTATCCTTTGACTAAGCAGTAGATTTGGAGGTTCCTGTAGTAATAGAAAAAAACGATATAAAATATAAGAAATTCAGTATTTATTTATTATGTATTATAAACTATTTTATTTATAAAAATATCTATTTTATTTACCTTAATTTAATTTATATTTATAATAAAAATGTTTAACCTTTATTGCATAATATTTATTGTAATTTAAAATTTTACATTTATGCGTTATCTTTTGACTAAGCAGTAGATTTGGAAGTTACTGCAGCATCAGTAGACAAATTATTATAGGCTATAAAAAAATATTTTTTATAACGTATTTTATTTATAAAAAATATATTGATAATTTAAAAATATTTAGCTTTTTTTTAAACATATTTATTCTAATTCAGTATTTTAAATGTGAAATGTGTCCATTTTTTCACAACAGTGGACGTATTATTATAGGCTATAAAAATATTTTAGTTTTATTTACAATGTATTTTATTTATAAAAAAATATTTTGGTCATTTTAAAAATACTTAGCTTTTTCTTTTTTTTTTTTTTTTTTTTTTTTTTACAACTGTATATAATGTGTGTGTGTGTGTATTATTTATGGAATTTATTTACATAGGCAGGCAGACTTTATTATATAAATTATGAACCTTTGGCATTTATTTATAAATATTTATTTTTATCTACGTTTTTATTTATTTTTTTACATATAAATGTATATAAATTAAATATTTATTTTTTATTTATATCATTTATTTAAATATAGTTGCATATTTTTATTTAGAAATGAATATTTTTGTATTTGTTGAATTATTTATTTATTTATTTATTTATATTTTTTTTAAATTTTGGTATTTGTTTTAAATTCAGTATTTTTAAATGAACAGACATTTGTGCATTATCCATTGACTAAGCAGAAGATTTGGAGGTCAATTTAACATTGATTTGTACAGAAGATTTATAAAAAAAAAACCCCAAAAAACAAAGAACTAAATACTGCAAGTGAGCATAGAACAAAATATGTGATGTGAAATCACTACATTTGAAGGATATTTTAACACATAAATAAAATATCTACAAATTTGAGTATTTAAGTATTTAGTAATTATTTTAGTTATTAGTAATTTCAGTAATTAATTACTTAAAATATATACTGCATATTTATTTATAAATTTAAATTTTTATTTTTAATTAATTTATTAATTAATTAATTTTATTTTTACATGGCATTAGTTCTAAATTCAGTAAGTTAAATAAACAAAAATGTATGCATATCTCTCAAGCTTTCGTTTTCAGCATTTTTGTGTAGCTTTTCGTCTGTCATTGTATTATTTATGAGCGTATAAGCAGCTCTCCTCTGTAGATATCGGTATGGGCCATTATAAAGCCCATGTAGGTTGATGATGAGAATAGTGCTTTGTGATTTAATTTGCCTCCGTCCATACAGTGGCGTAACATATAAGCCGTGTGCATGCGCAGTGGCGTCCGGTTAAGCTCATTTCATCCCTGTGACCGTCTAAACTCCATAACCTGTTTGGCTTGTTTGATTTTTCTTGATTTTATCCCAGCTAATCCTCCTAAAGGATTGGCCCCTGGATCTCGCTGGCATCGTCGCCACCGTCCAGTGTTTATAATGACAGCCTGTTTATTCTCCACAATAATCACGCAGTATTAAAACAGATTATAAATGTATAGAGGAGCTCTTTATTTCATCCAGCAGCTTTGCATTGGCTTTGTGTGTGAAAGAATGAATGTGTTGGTGTGAAGGGCCTTCAGATGTTTTCAAAGAGGACTACTTGTTGTGGACTCATGTGAGCTTGTGAGGATGTTTAGCCAAGATGTGTTTGGTTGAAGCTTAAATGAAACCGCTGCTGATTTGTGTTGCATGGGGGAAAAATTGAGTTGATGTTGAAATGTTTCACAAAACGTTCAAATTCTGCTGAGAACCCTTTTATGATTTAATGTGTTAATAAGCAGAGTCTGCAAAAATGGAAGTTCTGTCATTATTTACTCTCCATGCGCTCCAGTTGATGCAAACCTATACTGTTTTTGTTCCTTGGATTACAAAATGGGGAAACTGAGGTACATACACAATGTCTACATATGGAAAATATGGAAATTTTGTGGGATTTTTTTTTTTTTTTTTTTCAAATATGATTTTTTTTATTAGAGCTGCAGAATTTGAGGGGAAAAAATGGAGGAGGAAAAACTGTTTTTTTTTTTTTTTTTTTTTTTTTTTTTGTGTTGGTTGGTAAAATGTGAATGCTTGTTTGTTTGTTTGTTTGTTTGTTTGTTTTTTGTTTGTTTGGTTATTTTAAAAAAAAGCTTTGCTGTGCTCGTTTGTAGGGCTACACAATTTGGAATAAAATAAAATAAAAAGTTATCACTATAGTAAATAAAAATGGGGGAAATTAATAAAAACAATTTTGAGAATTTTAATATGATTTTCTACTAGAGCTGCACAATTTGAGGGAAAAATGGACAAAGAACTTTGTTAAAATGTGTTTAATTTCTTTCTTTTATTTTTATTTGTTTATTTAAAAAAAAAAAATCCTGGTTTGCTGTGCTTGTTTGTAGGGTTGCACAGTTTATATAAAAATAAAATAAAATAAATTATAGCTATAGTAAATAAAAATGGGGAAAATTAATAAAAACAAGTCTATATATATGGAAAACATTGAAATTTTGAGGGATGTTTTTGAAAAAAAAAAAAAAAATTTCACAAATTTTGTTAATGTGGTTGGTAAAATGTGATTTTTTTTTTTTTTTTTTTTTTTTTTTTTGTGGAAAACATGGATTTTTAGATTATTATTTTTTATTTTTTTTAAAGCTGCACTATTTGAGGGAATTTGTTAATGTGGTTGCTTAAATGTGATTGTTTGTATGTTTGTTTATTTATTTATTTTTAAAAAATCCTGGTTTGTTGTGCTTGTTTGTAGGGCTGCACAATTTGGATAAAATAAAATAAAATTTATTTAAATTCACTTATAAAATGAAAATAAAATGTAAATAATAATAGCTATAGAAAATTTAAAATGATGATAAAACTGAATAAAAACAAGTCTACATATATGGAAAACATACATTTTTAAAATATGATTTTCTATTATAGCTGCCCAATTTGAGGAAAAAATGGAAAAAAAAAACTGGTTTGGTTTGCTTTGCTTGTTTGTAGGGCAGCACAATTTAAATAAATTGAAATAAAATAAAATAAAAATGGAAAATAATATGAATAAAAACAAAATAAGAAATATTATTATTGTATTATTTCACAGTAAAATAAAATTTATTAAAAAAAAAAAAAAAAACAAAAAAGAATTTTAGAAATTAATTTGTTGTAGTGATTTTTGGTTTTGTGTTAGTCATGTTGTCCTATTAATTACCTAAAACTAAAACCATAAAATAATGAACTACTGCAATAATTTGTTTTTTTGCTATTTAAAATAAAATATTCTTGAACTAAAATAAAATAGAACAAAACATTTATTTATTTATTTATTTATTTATTTATTTATTTATTTATTTATTTTAGTTTCAGCTAGTTTAGCCAAGGCCAAAACTAAAGCTACAATAAAACATATTTAATAAACAAATCTAGACATATTAAACCAATAATAAAATGTCCGACACACAATATTACTAAAACTTGGAAAACAAAAAAGAGAAAACTAATTGAAAATATGACTAAAATATTAATAAAACTAAAACTATTATAGCAGTACCATATAATATATATTGCCATATAATATTATGATATTAAAATAAGTCTGGTCCTATTTGCAAGCTTTGAAAAGTTCTAATCTGATTCTTATCTGATTTATTTATTTTTTTATTGTTTATTTATTTATTTTTTCCTGGTCACTCTGTTCTGAATCTGATAAAATACAAACATAAAAGTCTGCATGAATATGAGGATGAATAAATATGTTTTTGTTCCACTGAACAGCATGTTGATTGTCATGTGATCTTTCTGAAGTGATCCTGCTGTTCTTGTGTTCTTATAAACTCTTATAAATCTGATGGATTTGTAATCTCCTTCAAACAATGGCTCTTACAGAAGAAAAATATCAGGGGACTAAATAAATGAAGTTGACAAATAAGGCTTTTAAGGCTTCAATGTATCTTCAAGTGTAAAAAGTTCAAGCAGCAGATGTGGCCGTGTGTGTTTTGTGCGTTTGGACTTTGCCGAACTGGACTGAAGGTTAAGGAGCGCTTCATCTTATTTCTAAGACAGTGCTTGAAAAGTAGCACTTTGGAGAGTTATGAAAGCATCATCTTTAATTCATGCGTCTCTACGTGTCTTCTCTGCTGAAGTGAAGCGGTGCTGAGAATAGAGTCTGGATTAAAACACGCGTGAGGAGCAGAAACAGCCTTGACCAACAACAACACCAATGTCTGGCAGTTTCTGCTCACAGATGCACTTTCACATTGATGGAGGAGCTCAACTCCCGTTACTGCTGGATCTTGTGCCGCATGCTTTTATCTTAAGATCTGGAAATGGAAATCATGAGTCAAACGTGCATACATGCTTGATGAAACGAAAAGTTTATCCAAAAATTAAGGTTATTTCCTCATGTTGTTTCAAACTCATATTCTATAATTGTGGTCTTTATTCAAAGACCACATATATTGTTGCAAATGATATTGTGTTGAGTTCAGAAGGCTTATTGCACAGCTCATATGGACTTCAATGTGTGTGCTAAGTGAGATAATATTTTGAGTTGGTTTTTATTTCCCATTTTCTTTTTAGTTAAATTTTTATTAATTTTGTTGTGTGTTTTTGGACATTAATACACTAGACATTATAACAAACACATTATATCATTATATTAATTTTTAGTTCAGTTTTGGTTGTTTTAGTACATCAAATTAAACTAAATGAAAATGAGAATTATTTATTTTATTTATTTTTTTTTGTTTGTTTAATTTCAGTTCATGTTTTTTTTTTTTTTTTTTTTTTTTTTTTTAAGTAACATTTTTATGGTTTCAGTTTTAGTGAACTATAATAAACAGATTTTATTTTTAATGTGTTTTAGATTTCAAAAGAAATCAGGTTTCTCCTGTACAAATGCTATGCTGTATCTGCTGAAATGGACGAAACGTGTTAAAGTTTTAACCAGTAATGCAGGTGAAATTCAAATTCTTTTAAATTCAAATAAAAATTACATTTGACAGAGGAATAATACTAAATGAAAAACAAGATCAAAGATTATTCAGGAGATAAAATGAAACACTGGACAGACATGTGTCCTTTAAAAAGATTGATGGGGGATTTAAGCTCTTGATATCTGGCAACCGCAGCTATAAAAGCTTGTGGAGTTTTTTTTTTTTTTTTTTTTTTTAAATCCTCCGCAAGTCTCCACAAGTTTTAAGTTTTTAAGTCCTAAAAGTTCTGATAGGGGGAATTAAACCTTGACATCTGGCAACCGCAGATATGAAAACTTGAATCAACGCTGGGAATAATGAGAATTACAAAAACTGAAAGAAAAATGTTCAAATGCATGACAATAATGAGAAACTGGGTGCTTAATTGTCATGAAAATAATGGGAAAATAATTTTCTTTATGCAGATTATAACTATGCAACTTTTTCTGTTGATTTTGATGTTAAATGTGACCTAAACATGTTCATGGCAGGTTTCTCCTGTACGAATACTGTGCTGTATCTGCTGAAATGGAAAAAATGTGTTAAAGTTTTAACCAGTAGTGCAGGTGAAATTCAAATTCAAATTAAAAATGACATTTGACAGAGGACTAATACTAAATTAAAAATGATCAAAGATTATACAGGAGATAAAATAAAACACTGGACAGAAATGTGTCCTTTTAATAATAATAAAAAAAAGCTCTGATGGGGGATTTAAGCTCTTGATATCTGGCAACCGCAGCTATAAAATCTTGTGGAGTGTTTTTTTTTTTTTTTTTTTTTTTTTTTTTTTTTTTTTTTATTCTACAAATTCTAAGTTTTTAAGTCCTAAAAAAGTTCTGACATCTGGCAATAATGAGAATTACAAAAACTGAAAGGGTTCAAATGCATTTAAACCTTAATTGTCATGAAAATAATGGGAAATGACATCTGGCAACCGCAAAATCTTGAGGAGAGTGTTTTTTTTTTTTTTACTTAAGTAAAAATATTAAATTTAAATAAAAATATTAAGAGGATTTGTAAACTGGTTTTTTTATATATATATCTTTTTAACTACAATTTTTTTTTTTTTTTTTTTTTTTTTTTTTTTTTTTTTTTTGTCAGTATTGCATGTTGTGTCATCTCGTTTTAGTCTTGGAAAAAAATTGTAAACTAATATTTTTCATCGTAATTTTTGACACCGTTTTCATTTCTGGATGCACTATTGTGAAACCACTGAAGTGGCCTGTTGTTGACAGTCTTGTTTGTAAAACTGATGTGAGGCTCTCGTTACAGCAGTATTTAGAGAGCTGTAGGAAATGCTGCTGCTGCTGAGATGATCTCCAAAATCACAGCAGATGGGATCCAAACGGCTTTATTTTCCTCTGGCCTCTAACAATTACCATTATGACTACAATTATAATCACATTTATCAGTGCAAATGCTTGTTCCCCCTTTATGAGATTTTTGCAAATGAAAATTAACAATTGCATCACCTTTTTTGGCATTTGTAAAATGTTGTAACAAAACAGTGCTGTGCAAATACGTCCAAATCACATTTTACCCTAAATGCATGACCATAATGAGAAATTGGGTGTTTAATTGTCATGAAAATAATGTGAAAAATAATTTTCATTATGATTCATTATAACAGTGCAACTTTTTCTGTTGATTTTGGTGTTAAATGTGACAAAATGTGTTCTTGTCTTAACCAGCTGTGCAGGTTTTGGTCAGTTTGGCTGTGATTTAATGCTCTCTTGTCTGGCGTTCAGTTATAATGAGATGCATGCTTTGCTGCCTGTTGTTGTTTTTTTTCCATGTGACCTGTTCTGAAGGTTTCTCCACGTTCATTGTTCACACCAGAAGGAACAGGATGTGCCAGGCAGAGAGTGATGCATGTGCAGAATATTTATGAGCTCAAGCAGACACTAACTTTTGTTAGAATTGTTCAGATTTTAAATATTTTGTAGCACGTTGTCTCCAGGACAAAGCTGTACTACCCGAAACACTGCAAGTGCATAAAACAGAAGCAAATTATTGGCTAAAGCAGTGCAGGTTGTGTTGCGTTATGAATTGGTTTTTGACATATTTCAGAAAACAACAGTAGCTATGTTTCCGTCCACATAATGCAAATGATTTTTGGGATATTGCATAAAAAATGCTGGATGGAAATGCCAGGATGTGCATAAAATCTTTGCAAAATGCATATAAAAATGTACTGTATGTGCTCAATGGAGACAGACTGGTCAGAAATCATGCATAAACTATGATGGAAACACACTTACAGTGTAAATTATTGATGCTTGCGCCAGTTTTCCAGGAAGTGAAGATTTTATTATTTTGAAAACGTGTAGCTTTATTCACTTTTTTTTATTGATTTATTTATCTATAACGCAAATTCCAATTATTTGCACATTTATTTTATGCACTATTTTTTTTCGCATAAGTAAAGTGTTTTTATTTTTTATTTATTTTTTTTAAACACAGGGATGGACACGGTGCTTTATTTGCCAATGTTTTAATATTCCAGTTTGATTTTTTTTTTTTTTTTTTTTTTTTTTTCATAATTTACTCCCTTGCATGTTGTTCCAAACCTGTATGAATTTATTCTGTAGAACACAATAGTAGATATTTTGAACAATGTTATATTATGCTACTGTATATACTATTATATTATTTTTTTTATACTTTTATTGAATAATTTAATAATTTCATTTAATCATTTTAATTAATAAAATCTTTTTTTGTTTTAGTTTGTAGTTTTTTTTTTTTTATTTTCGTTACAAGTAACATTAAATTGAGTGTGAACTTTTGAAATTGATAACTGAAATAGTAACAATAATGTTTTCAACTAGTTGAAATTAAGTTAACATTAAAAAAATTAATTTATGTATTTTATTTGATTTCACCTAATGTTAACTTATTTTAAGTTTGTGTTTTTTCTTGTTGATTTGTTTTTAGTACATTTTTTGAAGAATATTTTATCTTTACACTGAATAAATAACAATTTTTACTCAGAAATTGGTAGTAAATTTAACACATAATTACAAAGACGTGCAAGTAACGTTAAACTGAGTGTGAAATTTTTAAATAGAAAACTGAAATGGTATCTTTGCATTATTTACAACTTGGAAAATGTATTTCCATTTTAGTTTAGTTGTTTTAGTATATGAAGTTAAATTCATTATATTATATACATTATATACTTAAGTTTTTTTTTTTCTGTTTCAGTTTGGTTATTTTATTATATCAAGTCAAAAAAATGAGATGTTCTCAACCAGCTTAAATTAAGTTTTGTATTTTATTTGATTTCAGTTCATGTTCATTTATTTCAAGTGTTTTGGGTTTTTTTTTGGATTTTTGGAAAAAATATTCTGTCTTTACACTGAATAAAATTAGGTTTAGAAGCTGTTTTCACTCTGAAATTGCTAGTAAATTTCACAAATAATTACGAAGAAATGCAAGTAACATTGAAAAGAGTGTGACATTTTGAAATATAAAACTGAAATAGATTCTTTGCATTATTTACAACTTAGAAAAAGTGTTTTTGCGTTTTAGTTTAGT
Organism: Labeo rohita; assembly: GCF_022985175.1. Classification (NCBI taxonomy): domain Eukaryota; kingdom Metazoa; phylum Chordata; class Actinopteri; order Cypriniformes; family Cyprinidae; genus Labeo; species Labeo rohita. The sequence goes on from NC_066877.1 coordinate 35,715,864, forward strand.
TTTAGTATATCAAGTTAAAAAAAAAAGAATTAAGTTTTGTATTTTGATTTCAGTTAATGATGTTAACTTATTTTGTGTTTTTTTTTTTTTTTAAACTATATTATATACATTATATAATTTTCACTCTGAAATTGCTAGTAAATTTCGCAAAAAATTACAAAGACATGCAAGTAAACTCAAGTTAACTTAAGTATCTTTTTTTTTCTGTTTTAGTTTGGTTATTTTGGTATATCAAGTAAAAAAAAAAAAAAAAAGAAAAATGTTTTCAACCAGCTGAAATTAAGCTTTGTATTTTATTTGATTTCATTTCATGTTAATTTATTTCAAGTGTTTTTATTTATTTTTATTTTTTTTGGAAAAAATATTATCTTTACACTGAATAAAATTTAGTTTAGAAGCTATTTTCACTCTGAAATTGCTAGTAAATTTCACAAATAATTATGAAGACATGCAAATAACATTGAAACCAGTGTGACATTTTGAAATATAAAACTGAAATGGTATATTTGCATTATTTACAACTTAGAAAAAGTTTTTTTCTGTGTACTTCATGTCTTTCAATGTATGTTTGAAAAAATCTGTAGTAAAAACTTTTTTATAACTGTTTAAATGTTTATATTTTCAACAACAAATTGGTGTAGAAAATTGTATTTTATATACAAAAAAAAAAAAGGAGCCATGGGCAATTTAAATGTTTATATACAACTCAGTGTAGATTTATTATATACATTTGAGTAATTAATTGATTATTAAACAAACTAAATGAGAACTTTGGATCCCATTGTCTTTAATTTTGTGAGCAAAAACCTAAATATCATCTTTTGCATTCAACAGTAAAAAGAAAGTGAACCGCACAGGTTCGGAGCGACGCGAGGGCGAATAAATGACAGAAACTCATAATTATGCTAATTGAAGCATAACAGGAAGACAGTGGGAAATATGCGTTTAGAAGCTGAATTAAAACCCGACAGCAGCGTTTGTATTTCCCGTTTGCATTTTTATGAGCAGCACTTGACGTGATGTGCCACAGGCGTCGGTTCTAGTGGAGTATGCGCGCGTGAAGCGTTCATTAGCAACGCTGTTATTACAGCGGGCGTCTGCGGTGGCCCGTCATTAGCGGTGTTCCCCAGCTGGACCATCCGGCTCTCATGAAGCTCTCAAATAACAGAGCCGATCGCTGGCGGCTCGCAGCTGAGCATCTTACAGCCGTACGCCGGCGTTTCTCCAGCGCTTTAATGACGGCCTGCGTCACGTCACTGTCAGGATCAGCGCGAACACAGTCGCTTCCGCCGTATCTGAGACGCCCGTTTGTGCATCTGTAATGCATTTGAACATTATTGTAGAAGAGTGAAATGCAGATATTATGTAATTTGCAATAAGTCTTAAAATGTTCGTTTTAAAAGCTTTGCATTGTTCCAAATGTAGTGTGCTGCCTACGTAGGCAGCATTTTAAGGCATCTGGACTTATTCCAGACATGAAGGCTGTTCCAAGTAGTAGGCAGCATAATTATACCTCATTTTAGCCATAAAAAAGTGTCCTTTATGGAAAAGACAATCCCAGAATGTATTGTGACGAGCGCTGTGAAATAGAAAAAGCCGATGGATTGATCAAACTTATAAGTCTGATTCATTTTATATTAAAATACTGTATGTATCAGTTTTTTTTTTAAGTAAAAAAATTGCTTAAAATCGTTTTTTCCCCCAAAATTACATTTTCATCCTTTTTTTATTTTTATTCTTGATAGAGTTTTAATAGTTTAAGTAAATTTTAATACTCAGAAAGGATGTTTGTTAAATTCATAAATGTTAACAATTTTAAATTTATACAAAAAATGTTTTTTTTCCCCCTTAGAAATTTTGTTGTAATTTTTGTTTAAATTTTAAATAATTTTTAAAGTTTTTAAAGATTGCTCAAATAATAGTTAATTTAGTAACATTTATACAAAAAAAAAGTACCTTTTAAAATTATTTATTTAGAAGTTCAGAAATTCTGTGGAAATTCTTTGTGGATTTTTAATGGGTTAATTAAATTTGTTCAATTTTATCAAAAAGAATGTCTAATCAAATATTTAAATGTTAATCAACAAAACTATACAAAATATACAAAAATAGTACTTTTAAAATTCATTTATTTATGTATTTAGAAATTCTGTTGTAATTTTTCTAGATTTTGGGGATTTTTAATGGTTTAATTAAATGTTAAAAATAAAAGGATGTCTAATTAAATGCTAATTTATTAACATTTATGCAAAAATAGTACCTTGAAAATTATTTAAATTATTTATATATAAATAATTGCAAAGAAACCTCAAGTGACATTAAATTAAATGTGAATTTTACGAAAGTTATTTCTTGTAAAACAAACTTTTTACAGTGTAAAAACATTTTTTTAACCAAAAATTTGGTAATCAAAGAGCATTTCTAATTTACAACAATTTAAGTTTTTTCTGTTTTATTTTATTTTATTTTATTTTATTTTATTTTATTTTATTTTATTTTATTTTATTTTATTTTATTTTATTTTATTTTATTTTATTTTATTTTATTCTTCCAGATTCTGTGTTACTGGTTTAGAAAAGCATGTCTAATCAGTTAAATTAATAAAAATATAACAAGTTAATAAAACAAATCAGTAAGTCCTTGTTTTGTTTTATTTTTATTTTATTTTATTTTATTTTATTTTAAGAATATCAGAAATTGTGTTATTAAAAATAATAATAATAATAAATACTTGCATTATTGGTGGTAATCAAATAAATTCATGAACATTTAACAATTTAACTTTTTTAAATATTATCAAATAAAAACTTAACTTTCTTTTTTTTTTTTTTTTTCTTTTTTTGCTGCACTACAGTAGTTTACTGTTAAAATTAATTTTTAATTTTTTTTTTTTATTTTAAACTTTCCATGCAACAAATAAATATAAGCCAGGAACTATTCATTTTGTACCATTAAATGTTGATGCAATTATATTTTTCACACTTTAAAAAAAAAATGTTTAAACGGTATTCAGCAGTGCGTGACTGCAGTGTTTATAGTTGATCTATTTTTTACAGTATTTATGGTTTTTATATCATTTATTTTTAAGTTGAAGGTATTTTCATCGGTGTTTCAGTGATGTGGTCGTCCCTGACGGTTGTGTATCATTAGCACTGAAGTGAAGTACACTAGTCTCCAGACGCGAGCGTGAAGTGTTCTTGAAGCGGAGCTGCATATTACCTGACAACAACCCATTTGCAGTATCAGGACAGACTCATTTCCCCAGCTGCTCATCCGTCCTCATGTATTCTGACCCGCGCTCGCTCTCGCATCTCTGTCTTCCTCTGAGATGGAGCTGCGATTTTTCCATCTGCCCGTCGGTTACATCATCTCGTCTGCGTGCTGCTTTGTTATAATCTGCCTCTGCTTTGCTTTGCTAAATGAGTTACTACACGCCACAGTCTTGCATTTAGAAGGAATAGAAGTGCTGGTTTTACTGATGTCGGGTCTCGAGCGACGTGACGGCTAAATCACAGTCATTACACTGAACGTATCTGTCTGTACTGTAAGTGGGAGTTTGTGAGACTGTATTTGAGTGGACTAGTGTTTTATTCTGGTCTCATTTTAAAAATGTGCTATAATCCACTGTATAAATGTTATCTACTGGCTGACATTGATTTCTACCATTGGACTGTATTTATTTATTTAGTTTTTTTTTTTTTTTCCTCCCATATTTTCCCTATGTTTTTTTTAATGTTGTTTTTTTTAGTCTGGATACTACTTTAATAGTTTAATTAAAGTTTTAATAATCAAACAAACATATCTAATCCATTAAATTCATTAAACTTTGAAAGCAAATTTAAAATAAGATATTAATTTTAACAGTAATGGGGCTATATAAAGTTTTTTTTTTTTTTTTTTTTTTTTTTTTAAATCAGAAAATTCTGCTATTATTATTATTATTATTATTATTATTATTATTGTTGTTATTATTTAATTCAATGTTATTTTTTTTTCCCAAATTCATTTTTTTTTTTTTTTTATTTAATTTGTCTGGATTCTTTTTTTTGTTTGTTTGTATAACAAAAAATGTCTAATCAATTAAATTCATAAAACTGAATAAATAAATGTAGTAATTTTAACATAAATGGGGCCCTATAAAATGATTTTTTTTTTTGTCAGTTTCTTTTTTTTTTTTCAATTTTGTTTTCTCTTTTATACTTTATAATTATGTATTTTATTATTATTATTATTATTATTATTTTTATTATTTTCAAATTTTATTTATTTATTTATTTTTATTTGTCTGGATTTTGTCAACAATTTGTTAAAAGTTTAACAAAAATGACACTTAAGGCCCTAAGAAATCATTTTTAATTATTTTTTTCCAAATTTTAAGTTTAATTAAACTTTAATTAAAAAGATGTCTAATCAATAAATTCATAAATAAAAACAATATATTAATTTTAACAGAAATAAAGAATAATTAACAGAAATAAAAAAAAATTGTTTTCTGTTTTAAATAGTCTAATTTTGTTTTTATTATTATTATTTTCAAATTCCTTTTATTTTTACTTTATTTATTTTTTTTAAATTTGTCTGGATTCAGTTTGTTTGTTTGTTTGTTTGTTTGTTTAATCAGTATTAATTATAGATTCTGTTTTTATGGATGTTGTTTTTGTTAAATTAATTATAAAAAATGGTACTTAAAAGCATGTCTAATTGAAACATACAAATGAACAATGATTTATTAAAAGATTAACAAAAATGGCATTTTTAGGGCCCTAAGAAATCATTTTTATTTTTTTCTGTTTACTTTTTTTTTTCTGGATTCTGTTAATGATTTAAAAAAAAAAAAAAAAAAAACATGTCTAATCAATTGAATGAATAAAACTATAACAAATTAATAAAACAAATTAGTAGGTTTCTTTTTTTTCTTTTTTATTTTATTTAAATAATTTTATTTTATCAGAAATTTTTCTGAATTTATCATTTAATGCAATTGCAATATTGGCGGTAATCAAACAAAATAAACTTTTTTTTTTTTTGGGGAAATTTTAAGTTCTATTATTCATTTATTTATTTGCTGCACAACAGAGGTTTACTGTTAAAATTAAAACATGTCAGAAAATGATAATATTCCTTAAATCTTTAATATTATTTTATTATTATTATTATTATTATTATTATTATTATTATTATTATTATTATTTTGAGAAGTACATTTTTCTGTTCAATAGTAATATATTTCTGTCACAATTTCTTCAAGTAAACCCAAAGTTTTATTTTGTCAGTTTGTAGCGAAACTGTGTGTCTAATGATAGTTTTCCTCAAATAATATAATATTCTGGTGAAGTGACAGAGCAGCTTCATATTTCAATAGCAGTCTTTTGCGCTTTAATATTTACAGACACTAGTCCGAATCACCATCTACAATTGATTTATCCATCCAAATGTTGCCAAATTCTGTTACAGTTTGCATTATACTGTAAATTCCATTTTTGTGACTGGATTCAGTGATCCTGTCTGTTTTCTGGGCCCGTTCGGTCTGCGTTCACTATTGACTTCAGAAGGAAAACGCTTCACACAGCTTCACACATTCGCTAGTTGAACAGGAAGAGACGTGTGTGCGTTCAGTGGGCCGTTGAGCTGAAGGAGGGCGGGACCTCTGAAACGCGGCTGGAATGGAAACCCGACTGGAGGAACATGATGAGTTCCTGCGCTAGACTGAATTATTGATGGCGCGCATACATGAGCGATCGGGTTCATGTGCTGGAATCCTACTTCTGTGTGGCTCTTCAGCAGCCAAACAAAAAGATGAAGTAATTACAGCGAGACACGGGTCGAGATATTAAACATTTATGCTTGTATAATGGCGTTATTGTCCAGGAGGAAACACTTTTACAGTTGATGGTGTAATAATGGCTTAAATGTAAACGAGGAGAGTTTTCAAGGGTTTTTTCGAGTAAATGTTGTGGGAAAGCAAATCATGTCCGTGGATGCTATAATTATATTATGTAAGCGTATATATTGGCATTATATCAACCATACCAGCCGCTAGTTGTTATTACCACTGTCTGCTGCATAATCGATATCTGTCTGCAAATGGGCACAGTGTATGTTTGAGTGAAGTCTCTTCTGCTCACCAAGACTGTTTATTTGCTCAAAAATACTTTAAAAATAGTGAAATATTATTACAATTTAAAATAGCTGTTTTCTATGTGAATATCTGTTAAAATGTAATTTATTCATTCATAGAAATCATTCTAATATGCTGATTTGCTGCTCAAGAAAAACATTTTAATGAACTTATTCACCATAAATAAAGTAAAAATAAAGAAGAATCTGATTTATTCCAATCTTTTGACATGTAGTATATAATATTATAATATATTCCAATTCTAATTAACTTATTCACCAATAATTAAATAAATAAGTAAATAAATAAATAAATATTGAAAATTAAATAAAAAAACTGAATTATTCCAAACTTTTGACCTGTAGTATATAATTTTAGAATATATTCAAAGTTTAATGAACTTATTCACCATAAATAAATAAATAAATTTAATTAATTCATTAATTAATTAGAAAAAAAATCTGATTTATTCCAGACTTTTAACCTGTAGTGCATAATATATTATATTCAAATCTTAATGAACCTATTCACCTAAGTAAATAAAAAAATGAATGAATGAATGAAAAATGATGAATTAAAAAAAACAAACAAAAAAAAGTTAAAAATTAAACATTTAAAAAATCTGAATTACTCCGAACTTTTGACCTGTAGTGTACAATATATTTCAATTTTAATGAACTTATTCACCTAAATAAATAAAACATAAATACAAATGTAAAAAATCTGAACGTTTGACCTGTAATGCATATTATAATGTATTCAAATTTTAATTAACTTATTCACCAATAATAAATAAATAAATATTGAACATTTACATTAAAAAAACTGAATTAATTCAAACTTTTTACCAGTAGTATATAATTTTAGAGTATATTCAAAATTTAATGAACTTATTCACCAAAAAATAAATACATAAATCAATGAATAAATAAAATAAAAAAAATAAATATTAGAAAAATCTGATTTATTCCAGACTTTTGACGTATAGTGTATATATTATATTCAAATCTTAATGAACCTGTTCACCTGAAGGAATGAAGAAATGAAGAAATGAAGGAATGAAGGAATGAATGAAAATTTACAAAAAAAAAAAAAAAAAAAAAATTAAATTTAAAAAATCAAAGTTACTCCAAACATTTGACCTGTAGTGTATATTATATTTAAATTATAATGAATTTATTCACCATTAATAAATAAATATTAAACATTAAAAAAAAAATAAATAAATAATAATAATAATAATAATAATAATAATAATAATAATAATAATAAAATCTGAATTATTCGAAACTTTTGACCTGTAGTGTATAATATAATATAGTATATTTAAATCGTAATATACTTATTCACAATAAATAAAACATTTAATTGATTCATTCAAAGTGAGTAAGTGATTAAATGTTTTATTAAATCTAGCAATTAAATATTTACCTAAATGCTAATGTTTGCTTCAATATTTTTGTTTATATAAACTGAGGGTTTTTGAGCAGTGTGTTTAACTGAGAACTTCAGTGTTTTTGTTCCAAATAAGTACTTGTGATTTTGAAAAGAAATAATGTTTTAATGAGATATTTATGAAGATGTTGCCCTGTGAAATCTACATTTTATTATGGTTGTTATTGGTTTGGCTAGTTTTGCTGTTGAAATGTTGAAATAATGAGCAGCTTGTTAAGCTTTGGTTTAATTTGCAGGATCCTGTCGGTCAGGACTGAAGCTCTGTTGTGTTGGACAGTTTCTCTGTGGGATTCACACAAACTGACACTGAGGATCGACGTCGGACTACTAATTAGCAGATATTGGTTTGATTGTCGTGACAGACAGACAGACAGACAGACAGACAGACAGACAGACAGACAGACAGACAGACAGACAGACAGACAGACAGACAGACAGACAGACAGACAGACAGACAGACAGACAGACAGACAGACAGACAGACAGACAGACAGACAGACAGACAGACAGACAGACAGACAGACAGACAGACAGACAGACAGACAGACGCACGCTTGTGCTGCCATGGCAACAGATTCCGCTTTACCAGCTTCCTTTACATGTTCAGTCATTTCAGTGCTGTGAATCCTGAAGATGATTTCACTCTGCTGTTATCATTAATGAGAGCACTGTGAAAACGAGGACTGAGAAATATACCTGCAAGATCTTCAGCTGATGGAAATGACAGAAATTCTGTATCATAGTAACCGTATCCATCACCACATATATACATCAGTCTTAGTGTTATTTATATACTATTATAACATTTAATAATATTTTGAATTTTTTTTTTTTTTTTATTATTTTTTAATAATTTTTTTTTTTTTTTTTTTTTTTTTACGTTTATGTGGTATTTATATTTTATTTTATTTCTGCATTATTTCAGTTAATGAAAGGGATTTCTTTGTGATTACTTTGGCTCATATATTGAATAACCTTGTGGAGTGTGTGGTTTTTATTTATTTATTTATTTTTATAACCCATTTTATTATTTTCTCTTTTTATTAGAGACTTGATGGGCACAAACTAAAAGATCTGATTATTGCAAACAAATTAATAAAACTGGATTAAATAAAGCTCAAAGCTCAGTGTTATTTGTTTTCGAGTTTAATAGTTCAAATTTGAATTTGTTTTATATATTTTAGATTTAGTCATTTTAGTGCTTGGACTTTAAAATTATTTTGCTAATGTTTTGTTTAGTTTTGAATTTACTATTTATATTATTTCAGCTTGTTTTTTTTATATTACTATATTACAAAAAGCAATTTTTAGTACTTTTAGTTGACATCAACATTAACAACGCTTGGTTTAAAAATGAGAAATCTTCCTTGGCACTTAGTGGAAATAAAATGAGTTTTATTTAGATTTCATTTTATTTCTGCATTCTGAATGTGTGTGTGTGTGTGTGGTGTTTTTTGTTTTATTATTTATTTATTTATTTTTTTTCTATTCATATTAGAGACTTGATGGACATAAACTATAAGATCCGGTTATTGCTAGCAAATAAATAAGATGGGGTTAAATAAAGCTCAAATCAGTATTATGTTTTATTATTAGTTTGAATTACAAATATTTTTGTATTTTCCTTGAAGGAGTGCTTTCAGTTTTTTTTTTATTTTAGTTGTAGTTTTAGCAATTTTTTAAATATTTATGTTTCACTTTAATTTATTTAAATATCAGATTTAGTCATTTTAGTACTTTATTTTTTTATTTATTTTTTTTTTAACCCATTTTATTATTTCCTCTTTTTTAGAGACTCTAAAGAACTGATTATTGCTAACAAATGCATAAGACTGGTTTAAAAAAAACAAACAAGCAAACAAAAAAGCTCAAATCAGTGTTATTTGTTGTTATTGATTGTTTGAATTATTATTATTTTTTTTTTTATAGTTTACCTTTGTCATTTTATTTTTAATTTAGTCATTTTAGTACTTGGACTTTTTATTTATATATATTTATATATATATATATATATATATATATATATATATATATATATATATATATATATATATATATATATATATGTATATATATGTGTGTGTATATATGTGTGTGTGTAATTTTTTTATTTAACTTTTTTTATTTTAATTATTATTTTTTTTAATTTTGTATTTATATATTTTAGTTTATTTCAGCTTGATTTTTATGTATTTATTTTAATTACAGAAAAAATAGTATAAATAAAGTAAGTTTTATTTAGATTTAGTTTTTTCAAGGTTTTATATATATATATATATATATATAATAGTTTTAGTTTTAGTTGACAATATTAACCATAATGCAGATGGTCTGAATTATGATTAGATGCTGCTGTAAAATGTCCATGTGTTCCTCTTTTATTCTCTCAAATGTTTTCACATTGCGTTTTTGTCACTTTCACAAATAATATAAAGCAGTCTTGTTCATCTCTGTAGTGTGAGAGAAACAGTGTAGGCCATAGATAAATCACTAGTTGAGGCACTCGTTTTTATTATTTTTGATCACAATGCCATTTTCTCCTCATAGGATACCAGATGATTCAGACTTATATACAGTTTGCTGTAACATACTCCGTCTTTTACCATGAATAATCCACGGTATTTGAACACTTGCTCTGTTTAGTGCTCTTCATGAATTGTGCAGCTGATGTTCCCTCACTAGTGTGCGATGCTCTTGGCTGTGTGGTGCGTTTATCATTTATTGATGGCTCTCTGTGTGGCTTGTGTTTCTCCGTCCGGTTCGGTTACTCCCGAAAATCCCCATCATGAAACGGAGTTAAAGAGACATTGGAGAGAAAAACGAGTTAATGAAGCTGCTGCTGGAGAAAATGGATGAGTGTTTTGATAGTCTGTCATTCTGTACTGAAGACCTGGAGTTTGACATTGTGAGTGAATCATTTTGTTTCTTATGATGAAGATAGAGTTGCTTAATGAAGGCTTTTCATCTGCTTTATTATCTGTAACACATGCTTCCTTCTGTTTTATCATGTCTACAGAGTGTTTGCATGTAAGCAAAGTATTGCATAAAGTCCACTGATATGTTTAAAAGTGGTTTTTGAGCAGTTAAAGGGATAGTTCACATAAAAATGAATGAATGAATCTGGTGAGGCTTTCTCAAGGCAACAAAGTTTGTCTTGACAAACTTTATTTAGTTCATAAACGTATAATAGCTATTAAAACAACTTGTTTATAATATTCCAAATCTTCTAAATTCATACAGTAGCTTTTTATGAGAGAGAGGCCATTTATATATATAAAAAAAAAACAAAAAAAAAACAGCTTTGTAATGAGAATTTGGTTGGACAATGTGTTTAAATGTCATGAGAATAAAGTCACAGAAGGATTTCAGTAGTCCTAAAAATAGGCTTTACTATAGATGTAATAATAGGACTGCCAGTGTTCTAAAAAACGAATAATTAACTACAAAAATAAATAAATTAATTAATTAAAAACTAATAAATAGTAGAAATAAAAATTGTAAAAAATATTACACTGACATTTTTTTTTTAAATGACAAAAACACAACAAAATTACTAAAACTAAAAGTAAATAAACTAAACTAAAACTGAAATGTAAAAACAATAAAGACCATATATTAAAAAAAAAACTATAAAAATGACAAAGAAAATTACTAAAGCTAAATAAACTAAAAAAAAAAAATGAAAAACAGACAAAAAAATAAAACTGATAAAAATGATTTAAAAACTACATAAAAATAGTAAATAACTGAAGAAACACAACTAAACTACTGAATCTATTAAAAAAACACTAATAAAAACTAATAAAAAAGTAGAAATAACAAAAAATTTAAACACAACAGAAATAAAACAAAAATTAATTATACTGACATTTTTAAATGACAAAATACAACAAAATTGCTAAAACTAAAAGTAAATAAACTAAACTTACACTTAACTAACAAACAAACTAACAAAAAATCAAAATGGCGCAGTTACTAAAACTAAAATGTAAAAACTATAGACATTAAAAAGAAAAAAACTGAAGAAACACAACTAAATTACTGACTATATTAAAATAAAAAATGACGTATTAGGAAAAAAAACTAACAAAAAATTCAAAACACAACACAATATTGTACTAAATATTGCACAATACTCATACTAAAACTAAAATGTAAAAACTATATAGACATCTAAAACAACAAGAAAAATAACAAACAAGAAAACTGCTAAAGATAAATAAACTAAAACTTAAAAAACCAGACATAAAAAATACAAAAAATCAAAAACTAATAAATGGCTAAAAAACTAAAACTACACAACTGAAGAAATGAAAAATGAAATGAAAATGAGTAAAAAACGAATTAAAAGCTAATAAAAAAGTATAAATAAAACCACAAAAATGACATCTTTAAAAAAAAAAAAAAATTAAAAAAACAAATTTACTAAAACTAAAATTAACTAAACTAAACTTTACAGACACTAAAACTAAAATGTAAAAACTATATAGATATACTATATAGATATAAAAAAAAAAAAAAATGACAAAAACAACTAAATTACTAAAACTAAATAAACTAAAATTTAAAATGTAAAAACCACGGACATATAAAAAATAAAAAACGAATAAAAATGACTTTAAATAAATTAAATGACTAAAGAAGCTGACTAAATTACTGACTATAGTGACAGAAAAATCACTAATAAAAATGACTAAAAAAAAATAAAAAAAAATAGGAAAAAAAAGGTCCGCTTTCTAATGAGAATTTGGTAGGAAAATTTGCTTAATTGTCATGAGAATTAAGTCACAGAGGAAGGATTTTAATGGTCCTAAAAATAGGCTTCACAGGAACTGCCGGTGTTCAGGTCAGACTGTGAAATACAGAATCTGCACCTGTAGGATTTACATTTAAAACTTCTCCAATATACAAAAACCCAAGCCTTGCATGCTCATTTATTTATTTTACTTTGTTATGGTTGTTTAGTAAAAGGTTTATGCATCTGAACGGTAAGATTTTTGGCTTAACTGATGATAATACTCTCAGCTCCAGTAAGACTGTCATGTTCTCATCTTCATAATATTTTAGTCCATTCCACATTTAGACATCTCTGCTTTTTAGCTGCTGAATAATTTTGCTTTCAGAATAATTCTGTGCATAAATGAGACGTTGCCACGGGCAACAATTTAAAATGAAGTTCTGTGCAAAATTTATTTTATTTTATTTATTTATTGTTAGGAGAGATGCGTCTGTAATCTACAAGGAATTGTATACAAAATCAAACTTTATTTTTTTATTTTATGATATATGGGTCAAAGATGTTAAAATGACCACATCAAAAGAAATTTACAAAAGTGATTTTATGTCTATAGAAAGCACATTAAATGTAAGTGTCTCCTTTTAAGGTTTTGGAGAATAAAATGTAAAAATTTAGTTGAAATATTGTTACATTGTCATTCAGTGTAATAATATTTATGTAAAAATTCCAACAACATTATTTTGACTTGTACATATTAAAATATATAAAAGACTAAGGGAGCATATTACATTTTAATGTGTTTTAAATTAGTAAATAAATCTTACTGACAAATGGGCAAAACCTAGGATAGTGGCAAATTTACAAAATGTAGAATTACAACTAATTAGTATTTGGGGTGAAAGTAATTAGTCTTTTAATATGTCATAAATTCATTTTTGTTGTAAATATGCCTGACAAGATTGTTACACTGAATGACATTTTAGTGGGTGTCTTCTGTAAATTACATTCAATTTTTTATAGAATTTAGGAAATTATATTAAAATATATTGCATATTAATTTTATTCAATATTATATTATTTTTATTTTTATATTATTATATTTAATATAGGATGAATTGTATTATTATATTATTATTTTTTTTATTTGTATTATATTATATTATTTTATATTTATTTAAAATATTTAAATAACTTGTTTACAAAAATATTTATATTTATTTAAAATATTTAAAAGTTCATATTAAAAATATATATGTTAATAAATTAATAACATATATAGCAAAAAATATTTATTTTTATATATTTATTTATTTAAAATAAGATGTTTTTTGCAATATATTTTATTAATTTATTAATATATATTTTTAATATGAACTTTTTAAAATTGATTTTTTAATTCACTTGTTTACAAAAAATATTATATATATAATATATATGTTTAAATTATCAATGCAAAGAATCTTGAGTCAGAAAAGTGCATTTTATTGTTCATTCTGTGAGAAGCTTCAGGCACCCACCTTTTTTTTTTATTTTTTATTTTTTGTCTCCTTTTAAATGCACGTATCAGTTGAGGAAGATGTCTTTGATGGCATTTTAAGTCTTTGAATTTTATTACTGTAATTCAGTTACTTGGTTTCTTCTCTGACAGACTGCAGCTCATTTAAGATCATATTCCTGTCTGCATCCTGCTGTTTTTCTCTGACATGATTATATAAAATCAATTTTAAAAAGAATTGCTTTCAGGTTTTATTTTCTTTCAGAAGTAGGTCTGGGTGATATAACATCTCTGAGAAAAAAATTGTTGATATTTTCCAGCTTTTTGACGATATTCAGTGCTATTATTTGCTTTCTTCGATTTATATAATTAATAATTAATTAATAATCATTTAACTTATTTAATTAGTAAGTCGTTTTGTGTATATATAAAATTAAATTAAATAAAAAAACTATTAAATAAATCTATTGTATCAGTTGAATAAAAATTCTCTATATAATTTTTTTTATTTGAATTTTAAAACACAAGGCCAGTGCTTTAATTGTAAGGAGCTGTTTTGCTTCACTGTATAATCATCTATATTTCTAGTTGACTTCAGGTGGGTGTTTGGATTGTGTGACTGTCTTTGCTGCGCTTTAGTGTAAATTTTGCCCTTGAGCTCCACACTAATACAGTGAGTCATGTGTACATTCACTGATCTGTTATATGATGTGAAGCTCAGTGTGCCACGGCTTTGATCAAGCAGCTTTCTAAGGAATCTGCCAGCAGTTCAGCATTAGATAAATTTCATGGCTCTTAGCGTACAAGACTGAAGCATGACAATCTTGAGGCTTGGATGATTGCATTACGTAATAAATGTAATTAAATCACTGTCACAAATGAAGTCCAGGCTGTTAGCGCTTGATATTCTGCAGCTTTAGAGAGGAGAAAGTCTGTGGCTAAAAACTCCATGTGCTATTATATAGTTTCACATTCAGGATAAAAAAAAAAAAGTAAAGCTGAAATTGAATTTGTTTCTTAATTGATGAACTTTACAACATTGACACTGTTTTTGAACTGAATTGAGCTGAATAATGACAATTTCCTTTAGCGCTGCTTTAAAACTGAATTGAATATGTTGTATAATTGAACACAGACACTTTTAAATCAACTGAATTGAACACTGAACTGAGCTGAATAATGACACTACTGTGTATTAATTTCCTAATTTTGCAACATTATTGAACTGAATTGAATCAACACTGGTAATGACAATATGGTAAATTAATTTCATAATTGATGAATTGCATCAATTGCAATTATTTAAGCTGAATAATGATGCTTGTTTTCAGTAGAGCTGCTTTGAAATTGAGTTGAATTTGTTTCATCATTGAACTTCGCAGCGGACACTGAACTGAATTGAAGCAACACTGAACTAAATTGAGCTGAATAATAACAATATTGTCTTCTGTAGAGCTGAAATTGATGAAATTGATTAATTGTTTTATAATTGAACTTTGCAATATCAGCACTATTACTGAACTAAACTGAATTGTCTTTTGTACAAATTAAGATGAATAATGACGTTGTTTTCTGTGGAGCTAAACTGAATTTGTTTCATAATTGAATTTTTCAACAGACTTTTATTGAGCTGAACTGAATTAACATTGAACTGAAGTGAGCTGAATAATGACACTATAGTGAATTTTTCATAATTGAATTTTGCAACATTGATACCGGTGTTAAACTGAACTGAATCAACTTTTGAACTGATTTGAGCTGAATTATGACACTTGTGAATTATTTTCACGATTGATTACATTTTGCAACATCAACACTTTTTGAACTAAATTGAATCAATTAAGCTGAATTATTGGCTTCTGTAGGGCTGAAATTGAAATTGTTTCGTAATTGATTACATTTGCAACATTGACAAGTAGAGCTGCTTTAAAACTAAATTGAATAAAATTTTTCATAATTGACAAATTTTGCACTCGACACTGTTAGTGAAGTAAATTGAATAAACTTTGAACTGAGCTGAATAATGAAAATTGTGAATTAGTTTCATAATTGAATTTTGCGACGTTGACACTTACTGAACTGAATTGAATTAACTTTTGAAATGAATTAAGCTGAATAATGACAAAAAAAGCTGCCTTAAAACTGACTTGAAGATTTCATAATTGATGAATTTTGCATCCAACACTGTTAGTGAGGTAAACTGAATCAACTTTTGAATTGATTTAAGCTACATAATGGCAATATTGTCTTCAGAAGAACTGCTTTAAAACTGAACTGAATTGAATTTGTTTCATTATTGATGAATTTTGCATCTGACACTGTTAGTGAAGTGAATTGAATCAACTTTGAACTAAACTGACCTGAATAATGAAACTGTTGTAAATTAGTTTAATAATTGTTTGGATTTTGCAACATTGCTTATTGAACTGAATTTAAGTAACTTTTGAACTGAATTAAGCTAAATAATAACAATATTGTCTTCACTAGAACTGCTTTTTAAATTGAGTTGAATTTTTCATGATTGGCAAATTTTATATCTGACGTTGTTAGTATAACAAAGTGAATTGAATCAACTTTGAACTGAGCTGAATAATGACTTGAATTTTTTTTTTTTTTTTTTTTTTTTTTTTTTTTTAATAATTGTTTGGATTTTGCAACATTGACACTTATTGAACTGAACTGGATTCACTTTTTTAAAACTGAACTGAGTTGAATAATAGCACTGTTTTGAATTATTTTCATAATTGTTTGCATTTTGCAGCACTGACACGTGTTGAACTGAATTAAATCAACTTTTAAACTGAATTAAGCTGAATAATAATAATATTGTCTTCAGTAAAGCTGCTTTAAAACTGAATTGAATTTTTCATAACTGACAAATTTTACATCCAACAATAGTCATCAGTAGAACTGCTTTAAAACTGAACTGAATTGAATTTTGCAACATTGACACTCATTGAACTGAATTAAATCAACTTTTGAACTGAATTAAGCTGAGTAATGACGACATATTGTGTTCTGTAGAGCTGCTTTATTGCCGAATGAAATTTGTTTCGTATTTGATTGAATTTTGTAACATCAACACTGTTATTGAACTGAATTGAATTAACTTTTGAATTGAATTAAGCTGAATAATGACATTTTCTGTAGAGCTGCTTTATTGAATTTGTTTCATAATTGAATTTTGCAACATTGACACTTACTAAACTGAATTGAATCAACTTTTAAACTGAATAAGCTAAGTAATGACAATATTATCTTCACTAGAGCTGCTTTAAAACTGAATTGAATTTTTTTTTCATAATTGATTAATTTTGCATCCGACACTGTTAGTGAAGTGAATTGAATCAACTTTGAACTGAGCTGAATGAAACACTTGTGAATTAGCTTCATAACTGTTTGAAATTTGCAACATAGACACTTACTGAACTGAATTAAAATAACTTTTGAATTGAATTAAGCTGAATAATGACATTTTCTGTAGAGCTGCTTTATTGATTTTGTTTCATAATTGAATTTTGCAACATTGACACTCATTGAACTGAATTAAATCAACTTTTGAACTGAATTAAGCCGAGTAATGACAATATTGTCTTCACTAGAGCTGCTTTAAAACTGAATTGAATTGAATTGTTTTTCCATAATTGATTGATTTTGCATCCGACACTTAGTGAAGTGAATTAAATCAACTTTGAACTGAACTGAGCTGAATGAAACACTTGTGAATTAGTTTCATGTTTGAAATTTGCAACATTGACACTTATTGAACTGAATTGAAATAACTTTTAAACTGAATTAATGACATATATAAATAATGACAATATTGTCTTCAGTAAAGCTGCTTTAAAACGGAATTGAATCGAATTTTTCATAATGGAATTTTGCATCCGACACTGTTAGTGAAGTGAATTGAATCAGCTTTAAATGAACCAAGCTGAATAATGACACAGTTGTTTGGATTTTGCAACATTGACACTTATTGAACTGAATTGAATGAACTTTTGAATTGAATTAAGCTGAAAAATGACAACATATTGTGTTCTATAGAGCTGCTTCATAACCGAATGAAATTTGCTTCATATTTGATTTAAATTTTGAAACATCAACATTGTGATTAAACTGAATTGAATTGAATTAACACTGAACTGAATTGATCTGAAAATTAACAATATTGTTCATTCTCTTCATAATTGATGAATTCTACCCCATTCTCACTGTTATTTTTCTGTGAAGCTGCTTTGAGGCGGTCTATGTTGTATGAAGTGCTATGGTTTCTCCTCCTTATAGTGTCTCTGTCTTCTCTTGCAGTCACAGGACCAAGTCCTCCTGCTGTCCACCGCCGGCCACCGGGAGTTGGCCGTCCGCACAGGGCCCCTCCAATGGCTGGGAGATGTCGTCCTCTAGAGAGGCCCGCGACTGCTACGTCAAGTAAGTGCGTTTGCATTCAGCCTTCCTCCCGATGCAGATGTTTGACTGTCGACGCTTCCTGGCGTAACCCGCCGCGTTCCCTCCGTCCGCGCGTCCCGAATACTGATTCCGTCCTCCTCGCCGCACTGCACACGGTGACTCCGTGCGAGTTCGACAGCGACGGTGCCTTTGATCTGCTTAAGACTCGAGCGAAGCTCCGCGCAGCACATTTGCATGCAGAAACGCGCGTCAGCCTTCTGAAGTGACGAACCGCTAAAAGATACTAATGCCGCCTTTTTCTTTCTGCTATACTGACGCCAGATAAATGAGATCTGAGGGGACTAACAGCAACATGTGAGTCCACGGCTGCTTCGTTTGGCTGTTTCTGTCTGGGGGAATGTGAGCATAATGCATCCGTGTCTAAAAATACTATTTTAGGTGATGCAAGTATTGATTTTGCTGGTTTGTGTTGACATGTGCTAGACGGACGTCTTTGGTCATTGTTTAGGCCAGGGTTTGACAGGTTAGTGTGAACTGGTTTAACCCCTGCTGGTTGATGATGCAACTACATCAAAAAGTGTGTCTTCTCCACTGACGGTCATTCAGAAGTCACTGTGTTTTTACAAACAAAACAGTTCACAGCATGTATGTATGTATGTATGTGTGCATGTGTATATATATTTATGTGTTTATTTATTTATTTATTTGGTCAGTGGTACAGGGTTAAAACAACACATGTAGTATTTAATGTGAACTTTCACATTGTAATTAAGTATATATTTAGATTATTAGTTTATTTTTAATTTATTAATATTGTTATTATTATTTTTATTTAATAGATAATTTTTGGGAAATACTTTACGATAACGACTAAGATGAAGTAGATGAAAATGCAATGGTGAACTAAGTTATTTATATATTTATTAATCATAGTTCATTTTAATTTCAAAATTTAGTAATACATTTTTTAAATGTTACCATTAATTAATGCATTGTGGAAAAAAAATGTCATCTATGTATTATAGTGTTTACTATATTTTAAATTGGCTTTTTTGGTATATTTTCAGTTTTTATTTTGGTTTCAATTTTTAGTAATTTTATTATGTGCTTTTGTCTTTTTTTTTTTTTTTTTTTTTTAATAATTCTTTTTAATTATTTTATTTTATTAATTATATTTCTTTAACTTTTATATATGTATATGCATGTATGTGTCTGTATGTATGTATATATGTGTAATTAATACTATTTATTAATCTTCACTTTAATTTCATCATTTACTAATTTAGTAATACATTTTTAAAATGTTAACATTAATTAATGCATTGTGAAATAGCTTTTTATTAATTATTTCTTTTATTAATTATGTATTTTTACTATTTATATATAACTTTTGATTTATTTCATATTTATTTAATTTACTGAAACTTTTTTTTTGTAGTTTTAGATTTAGTTTGAGTTAGCTGATGAATTAACTAATGTTAACAAATATGACCTTAAATTGCAATGTTTTTTTAGTATTATTTATATACTATTATAGTGTTTATTATATTTTAAATTGGCTTTTATTTTTATATTTTCAGTTTATTTTGGTTTAAGTTTTAGTAATTTTATTATTTGGTTTTGTCATTATTTTGTATATTTATGTATGGCTTTCATTTATTTTATTGTTTCAATTTTAGTAATTTTAGTACTTTCAAGGCAACATTCATAATTTTCTTTTTTTTCATCTAATATTTATTTAATTTACTAACATTTTTTTAAATAGTTGTTTAAAAAAATTTTTTTTGTTTAGATCATTTATATAATTTTTTTTTTTTTAGTTCATGTATAGCTTTATTTTATTTTCAGTTTTTCAGTTTATTTTAATTTTAAGTTTTTTACTTTCAAGACAACATTCCTAATGACTGTTTTTCATCTAATATTAGTTTTTAATTTACTGATTTTTTTTTTTTTGATTAGTTTTAGAATTAGTTTTAGTTCATTTTAATTTCAACATTTACTAATTTAGTAATACATTATTTACTAATATTAGCAATTTTCTGTAATGTGTTTCTCATTGTTAGTTTAAATTAGATGACACATTACTGTTATCAAATGTGACTTTAAATTGCAGTGTTTTAGTAATTTTATGTACTTTTGTCATTTTTATTAACTATTATTTGATATTTATATATAGCTTTCATTCATTTTATTTCAGTTTTAATTTTAGTACTTCCAAGGCAACATTCCTAATTATTTATTTATTTTTTTATGTAATATTTATTTAATTACCTGAAAATTTTTAATAGATTTAGCTTTAGTTTTAGTTAACAATAGCAACACCATTTTATATTTTTTTTTTTTTTAATTATTTATTTACTTTTTATTTATTTATTTATTTAATTATTAATTTTACATTTTCTATCTTTTGTCGAAATATTACCCATAGGCAATGCTATAATTTTCATGATGAGATTTGTTTAGTGTGGAAGTCAAAGAAAATTTTATTGAATTTAAATATTTTGGTTTTGTATTGGAGTGACTGGAGCATCCAGAGGTTAGTTATTATTTATAACATTTATATCTATACTATATTATTATATGATCATTTTGTACTCTTGGCTTTGTCCTGTATGTACGCCAGTATGCATTACATGTTCCTCTGTTCCTCGTGTTGCCATTCATGCTGTGAAAGCAGCTTATTTTTGTTGATTTCTAATTAGCCGCCTCGTCAACAGAAGGCGGGGTTTGTCACACATGAGGGTCTACGACCGGGGCGACTTATGTAAGAATCGAACACAGCGTTGGGCACATGCACATCGGATGCGGGATATTGTGAGCAGGAGCTTCCCGTCGGGTCTGTCTGCTTCCTTGGCTGAGATGCAGCTTCATACTCTGGTGTGTAATAATTTATGCTTTCACGTCCTTATGGAAGGATTTTCTTGATGTTCACTTGAACTATATAAAAAGTTACAGGTTTTGAAATATTCATGGGATATATGGCAGGTTTGTGTTTGTTAACTGCGGCATGTGATGCTTCCAGGAAGCGTTGAACGGGGCGGCCGGACGGGTGCGGTGAATGTCTTAGGGTGGCGCACTATTAAAGGCGCTTGCGTGGATGAATCTGAGAGTTTAGCTGCACAACGGTCGATTTTAAGAAGATTCTTTGCGCATATAATGCCTGGTGCAAATGAATACTAGTGATGTATTATTTACTATGATATATTTACTACAGTTATACTGTGATTATACAATGCAATGCTGTTTTTCTTTTCTTTTTTTTTTTTTTTTTTTTATATCCAAAAATTATACAGTGGCTGCAAAAGTATTGGATAAAAGTCTTAATAAAAATATTACATGCAAAATAACAAATCAAGCTCATGGAAAACTAATATGGGAGCGAATAAATATGCTTTTGTAAACAAATGTTTTTTTTTTTATTATTATTATTATTATTATTATTATTATTATTTTATTGAGCAATATAAGCATAATTTTTGATTTCAGAATAGGAAAAAACACATGACTAGTGCTCCTTTTTTTTTTTTTTTTTTTTTTTTTTTTAGCGTTGTTTTATATTTTTTATATATATATATATATTTTTTTTATATTTTTTTTTATTTTATATTTTTTTTTTATTATTTTTTTTTTTTTTTTTTTTTTTTGCATCTTCCATTTTTGTTTTATATAATGTTTTGAGTTAATGTTTTAAGTTTTTAACACTTTTATTAGTCATTTTATTTATTTATTTTTTTTAATTAATTTTTATTTTAGTTTTAGTTATCAAGTAAAACTAAGAAAATGAGAAATGTGTTGCTTTGGAAACTCTCAAATAAAAAAAATAAAAATTAAATGAAATGTGTCTAAAGCAATTAAAACAAGCATTTAGTTTTACTTTAAATCTGAAATAAAAATGAAAAAAAAAACAAATTAAAAATAAATTAAATGAAAAAATTAAAACAGATTTTATTTCAAGTAACAACAGTAGTTTTTATGGTTTGGTTAACTATAATAACCCTGTCGTGTACCACAAGTGTGTTTAAAATTAAATTTTAATTTAATTTAATTTAATTTAATTTAATTTAATTTAATTTATAATGTGCTGTCAGTGATTAATTGTGATTAATCGCGTGCAAAATAAAGGTTTTTGTTTATATATTTAATATGTGTCTACTGTGTATATTTCTGTGCATATATAAATACACATACAGTAAATATTAAAAAAAAAAATACATGTATTTACATGTGTATATATATTTATATTCATATAATTAATATTATATATAAATATATTTAATCTATAAATATAACTTTTTTTTTTTCTTTTTTTTTTAATTAATCCATGCGTGTGTGTATTTACATGTTTATTTTGGATGTGATTAATCGTTTGATATATTATATATTATATTATATTATATTATATTATATTATATTATATTATATTATATTATATAATATATAATATAATAAAAATATTATATAATATAATTTTCAGTTATAGCGCTTTAGTTTTAAAACATTTTAGTTTTACAAAAGTAATTCTGATTTTTAATTAATTTTATTTATTTACTTTTGAGTGACAAGCTGAAAATTTAATTTCACAACAGGAATAAACACATGCATGTAGATCTTTGCATTTTGATTGCATTTGGTCCTTGTTTGATAATGCATATAGATGATCACACATGTTTGTGGGTTTTTTGAGGTGCTTCAGTTTGCTACAAATGCTCCTACACATCAGTCACAATATGTTGAGTGTTCAAGTGATTTTAGTCTGAATAGAGTGGACGACCCTTCAGGAAAGCCTGGTTTTCCACTGGTGAATGTGATGCTGTTGCTGTTCAAAGCAGCATGTTTTGTTTCCCTCGGTCGGGCAGCGATTGGTCGAATCGCTATTTGCTCGCCGGCTCTTGGTCTTAAAATAGAAGCAGCATCTTCAAAATAAAGAAAGAAAAAATCTGCTGTACAGCACAAGTGTTTGTACCCAGGGCTTTCGGAGGTTTGATATGTGACTGTCGGTGGACGGTGGACGTGACGAGCGAGTTGTGAAGAGAAGCTGAAGCCGTGTTTGTCCGTCTGAGCTGTGAATCGAACATGCAGCGCCGAATGATCTGCGAGTCTGTGCTGACAGACAGCGTGTGGGTGAGCTGAGGATTCGTGTGAGTCACGTGGACACAAATCACAGCAGCCGTCAGTCCGCCGGCTTTCTCTGACAGGCAGCAACTGCTGTTTGCGTGCAGGATTTCTGTGACATGCATTTGAGTATTCAGCACTTTTAAATGTGATTTTTACTAGTCGTCTTAGTCTGATGTTTTTGTCAACTGTTGTTGTTTTGCTAATTATTTTAATACTTTAAATTTCAGTTCAGTTTTAGACGATTGCAGTAGTGAATTGTTCTTTTGATTTATTGTTTTATGGATTTTTCTTTTTATTTGACGTATTATGCATTTCATATTTAAGCACTGTTCTTGCATTGCTATTATGTTGATTTAACATTGTTTTTTTGTAAGCAAGGTTTTTTTGTGACATGCAATCAAGAGTTTAGCTAGTGTCCTTAGTGTCCTTAGTCTGATATTTGACATTTGGTGTTAAATCTGGACCTCACTGCAGGATTTTCTTGCCAAGAGACACCTTAAAATTAGTTTTTGAACTCATAAATAAAGACTACTGCAGTATATTTACAAGAAAATACTATTTCAATCTCTCTTTAGCCTGTTTTATGCACTTTGTTTGGCATTTGGCATTAAAACTGGTCCTCACTGCAGCTGTTGCAATAGTAGTTTTGCTGATTGCAATCATTTTATTTTATGACAAACATTATGATCAGTAAAACTATAAGATATGAACAGTAATAAATTATAAAATTTGAACTTCAACTTTCCATTTTAATTCAGTCATTTGCAGCACTGGATAGTTTTTTTTTTTTATTATTATTTATTATTATTATTTTATTATTTAATTTCATAGATATTTTTCTTAATTTTCTTTAATTTTCTTTAATTATTTTTAGATGTTTTAGCTTAGGGTTAGGTTTGTAATTATAATTAAGCAATCAAGCAATCAGTGTATTTTTAGAATTAAGATCTAAAATGGATTTTGCATGACACCATTTACATTTTCAGAAAAATATTCTTTAGCAAAATGTTTAGTTTTTTGATGCCACAAGTTGCATTGCTTCCATGTTGATTAAACATCTGCTTTCTGAGATCCCACACAAAATGCACCAAGTTCTGACTTCTGTGACATGCAATTGAGTGTTCTGCACTTTTTAATGCGTTTAAGTCTGATATTTATATATATTTTCAGCAGTTTTTTTTTTTTAATCAGCTGTTATAGTTTTGCTGATCATAGTCATTTTATTTTAATACTTTGCTTTAAATTTCAGTTTCAGTTAATTCCAGCAACAGATATTTTTCTACATTTCTCTTTACTTCTGGCATATTATAATTTAGGTTTTATGTTACTACAGTAAAACATTTTCAGAGTTAAGATCTAAAGTTCATAAAACTATTTACATTTTCAGTGCAATTGTCAAAATATATATATATTTTTTTCAGTGCATCAAGATGCATTACTTTTGTGTTGATTTAACATTTGCTATCCAAGCAAATCTGCTCTTCACTGCAGCATTTTTACATATTTTAGCTTAGTTTTTAGTTTAAAATAATTTTGCATTTAAGCACTTGTTTTTTCTCAGTGCTGTAAGATACATTGCTTTTGTTAATTTAACATTTTGTTTTTTGTAAGCAAGGTTTTTGTGACATGCAATCAAGAGTTTAGCTAATGTCCTTAGTCTGATATTTGACATGTGGCATAAAATATGGTCCTCACTGCCGCATTTTTTTGCATTTTCAAAAACCCAAATTAGATTTTGAAGTCATAAATAAAGATTACTGCAGTATATTTACTAGAAAATACTATTTCAATCTCTTTTTAGTCTGTTTTATTCAGTCTGTTTGACATTTGGCATTAAAACTTGTCCTCATTGCAGCTGTTTTTTGATCAGTGATAGTAGTTTTACTAATTACAATAATTTTATTTTATGATAAAATAAGGATCAGCATAACTAAAAGATATGAACAGTTATAAATAATAACTTCACTTTCCATTTCAGTTCAGTTTTAGTCATTTGAAGCAGTATTTCGTTTTAAGTAAATGTCTTATCAATTTTTGCACATTTTAGCATGGGTTTGTAATTATAGTTAAGCAATCAGTTCATTTTCAGAAATTAGATCTTAAATGGATTTTGCATGACACTACTTACATTTTTAGTGTAGTCAGCAAAATATTGCTTGACTTTTGCATGTAATGCCACAAGTTGCATTGCATCTACAGTGATTTAACATTTGCTATCTGAGATCCCACACAAAATGCACCAATATTATTATTAATTTTTTTTTTTTAAGCAGGATTTTTTTTTTTTTAATTTAATGCTTCACTTTAAATTTTAGTTTTAGTCAATTGCAGCAACAAATTCATTTTTTTTTTCTTTAATATTGGCATATTTTAGTTTAGTTTAGTTTGTAGTGTAATTACAGTTAAGCAATCAGGAAAAAAAAAAAAAGAACATTTTTAGACCATGTTTTGATGATTGCACTGTAAATTAACAGTAAATGGTGTCATCCATTTTAGATCTTAATAATCAGCATTCAACTGATTGCTTATCTATAATTACAAACTAAAACCCAAGCTAAAATTCAAAAATTAAATAAATTAAATAAATTAAACAAAAGAACAATCCATTGCTGCAACTGACTAAAACTGGACTGAAATTAAAAGTGAAGTATTAAAATTCAACAAAGCAATGCATCTTGTTGTATTGAAAAAAAAAAAAAAAAACAACAACAACAAAAAAACATTGCTTATAAGCAAAAGACAAGGAATATTTTGATGATTGCACTGTGTCATGCATTTTAGATCTTGTCTTTTGCTTATAAGCAATGTTTTTTTTTCCCAGTAGAACAAGATGCATTGCTTTTGTTGAATTTTAATACTTCACTTTCAGTTTCAGTTCAGATTTAGTCAGTTGCAGCAATGGATTGTTCTTTTGTTTAATTCGTTTAATTTTTGAATTTTAGCTTGGGCTTTAGATTGTAGTAATAGTTAAGCAATCATTTGAATGCTGATTATTAAGATCTAAAATGGATTTTGCATGACACTATTTACATTTTTCAATGCAATCATCAAAATCTTCTTTGCCTTTTGCAAATACAGTATGCAACTTTTTTTTTTTTTTTTTTTTTTTTTTTTTTTTTTAATTTAAAGTGCAACAAGTTGCATTGCTCCTACGTTAATATAAGGTTTGCTATCTTAAATCCCACACAAACTTCAAGAACTGTTTGTAAGCAGGATTTTTGTGACATGCAATTGAGTGTTCTGCACTTTTACATGTATTTTTAGTCTCCTCCTGCTTTCTTCTTTATGTTGCCATATTTTAGTTTAGGTTTTAGTTTGTAATTACAGTTAAGAAATCAGATAAAAAAAAACACATTTTCAGACTTAATATGCATTTAAGAAAATGCATGACACCATTTACATTTTCAGTGCAATCATCAAAATATTCCTTGTGTTTTGCATATAAGCAACTTTTTTTTTTCAGTGCAATGAGATGCATTGCTTTTGTGTTGATTTAACTTTGCTATCTGAGCAAATTTGAGCTGGTCCACCTTGCAGCACTTATACTATCAGCTATTTTTAATTAACTACTGTATAGTTTTGTTAATCAGGGTATTTTTATTTTAATACTTTACTTTAAATTTCAGTTTTAGTCAACTGCAGCAACATTATTTTTCTGCCTCCTTTTTTTTTTGTAATTTGGCATGTTTTAGCTTAGGATTTAGTTTGTAGTGTAATTACACTTAAGCAATCAGAAAAAAAAATCAGACTTGAGTTCTGAAAAGCATGACACCATTTACATTTTCAGTGCAATTATCAAAATATTTCTTGTCTTTTGCACATAGGCAATTTTTTTTTTTTTTAGTGCAACGAGATGCATTGCTTTTGTGTTGATTTCAACTTTCTGTCCAAACAAATCTAATCCACATTGCAGAATTTATAATGTCAGCTTTTTTTTTTTTTTTTTTTTTTTTATTAAGTGCTTTAGTTCTGTTGAATAATTTTATTTTAATACCTCACTTTCAATTTCAGTTCAGTTTTAGTCATTTGCAGCAATGGATTTTTCTGTTTAGTTTTAGATTTAATTTTTGCATTTTAGCTTAGGTTTTAGTGTGTAATTATAGTTAAGCAATCCACTGAATGCTGATTATTAAGATCTAAAATGGATTTTGCATGACAGAATTTTTATTTTCAATGCAAGCAAAATATGTTTTGCCTTTTGCATATACAGTATGCAACTTTTTTCAATGCGACAAGATGCATTGCTCCTACGTTAAGGTTTGCTATCTGAAATCCTACACAAACTGTTTGTAAAAGGATTTTTGTGACATGCAATTGAGAGCTTTGCACAAAATGTGATTTATTAGTCTCCTTAGTCTGTTATAGTTGCATGTCATATTCGTTGTATATTATTTCTTCACTTTCAATTTCAGTTCAGCTTTAGTCATTTTTTAGCTTAGTTTTTATTTTATAAATGCATTTCTTATTCATTTTTGCATATTTTAGCCTTTTAAACTAGGTTTCAGTTTGTAATTATAGCTAAGCAATCAGTTGAAGGCTAATTATAAAGATTTGACCTGAATTTTGCATGACGCAGTTTACATTCTCATTGCAATCATCATAATATCACTTGACTCTTGCTACTTTTCCAGTGCTGCAAAATCTATTGCTTCTAGATGTGAGATCCCACACAAACTCCAGCTTTTTTTGTGACATGCAATTTTGAGTCGCAAGTGTGTAATTTATTAGTCTCCCTAGTCGGATGTTACACATTTGGTATTAAATCTTGTCCCTATTGCAGCTTATTCTTGCCAAAAACCACCAACGTAGAGAAGAGACTGGCTTGCAGACCAAAAAAAAAATTAATAAATATTACTGAAGTATGTTCAGTCTTTCTACTTCAAAATGTCAAAACGTCACATTTAATTTAATGTAATTTACCATTTCTTGAGTGAAAACTGAGTCCTACACCAAATTATTTTTATTATATAAGCTGACTTGCCAGAGTTTTTGTTTTTGCATGCTAAAATATTAAATTGCACAGAATAAGTTCTCCTTTTTTCACAGATATAAAGAAAAATATGCCGTTCTGATGTCAAAATCGAATGTACTGTATGCTGCGATTATCTGCTGATTTTGGCCGTTGTTTGTCGTGTTTTGTAACTAGAGAGATCAGATCTGGGCCAGCTGGATCAGCGCCTCCTTTAAATCTTGCAATCCTTCTCTATTAGTGCAGCGGACCATTTATAATTAGAGTATAGAGAGAAATTAGAGCGCTTACGTATTCTGGAGTCTTTTTAAGTAGGACATTTTTCAAACCCTGTTCGAGGTGTTCGAGTCGGAAGAGATTCGAAAATGGAAATGAAATGGCTGTGCGTTGGGTTTCTGCTATCGTTTAACACTACGGTCCCAATCAAATAAACACACCACAGTTTACATAAGAGACACACGGGCTTCACTCCAAACCTTGTAGGCTGCCTGTGTTGGCAGCGATTAAACGCATCAACACAAGTACTCAAAGTATACAGCGGAGGTGCCCAAACCTGTGGCTGCGGGCCAAAGCTGACCTGTGATGACCTTTGGTTTGCTCCATCGTGCCATAATACAAGAGGAAGGGAAAAATATGAAACAATATGCCATTTAAAGCACATTTATTTTTTTATTTTTTTTAATGTTTTGTTTTGTTTGGTTTAATTTTTGCATTGAAGTGTATAAAATGTATAAATAAATAAATTTATATTTATTTATTTATTTAAAAAAATGGAAACATTTTAAAGTAAATTGAAAATTTTAATTAAATAAACTTAAATATAATATAGATAGATCTAATGCAACATTTACTTAAAACATGCCATTGAAGTGTGCTTTATAAATGAATATTTTAGGAATAAATATTTATTTATTCTTTTAAAAAACAAACAAACATTTTGAAACATTTTCAAATAAATTGAAAATTTGAATCAAATACATTTAAATATAATATAGATGAATATAATGCAACATTTACTTAAAACATAACATTGAAGCATGCTTTTTATTTATTTATTTATTTATTGCATTGAAATGTGGTGAAACAGTAAAAATAAATTTAATATAAAAAAAAATGTATAAACGTATTAAAGGTATTTACATTTTATTTTTTACATTTACATTTTATTGTTTAGTTATTTAGTCATGTTAAAAATGTAATCAATTTTAATACAATACAGCTGCATGTAATGCAGCATTTACTTTTGTCCCATGATTAGTCAAATGTGATTTTTGGTCCATCATGCCATATTACAAGAGAAGGGGAAAATTATGGAAGAAAAAAAAACAACAAAACTTGCAACTGAAGCATTTTTATTTTATTTTATTTTATTTTATTTTATTTTATTTTATTTTATTTTATTTTATGTTATTTTATGTTATTTTATTTTATGCTTTAATGCAAAAATAAGTGAATTGAATTTGAAACAGTTTAAAAATAATTTGCTATATATCTCTCTTGTTAAATCTGAAAATGCCATTGAAGCATAATTATATCTTTGTGTTACTTTATTTATTTTATTTATTTATTTGCATTGAAATTAATGTTTAAACTATTTTTATACAATATAGTTGGGTATAATGCAGTGTCTACTTTTGACCCATGATAAATTTGTTTTAATCAATTGCAATTTTATTTTATATTTTATTTTTTTTATAATTTTTTCCATTTTAAATGTGTAGAAATAAAAACTGTATTTAATTTATTTATAGTTGGATATAATAGAGCATTTACTTTTGGCCCATTAACAATAAAGTTTGATTTTTGGCCCTTCGCATTCAAAAGTTTAGGCACCTCTGTTATATTACTTTTTTTTTTTTTTGTTGTTTTTTTTTGATTGTTTTTTTGTTTTAGAGCTATTTTTAAGGCCTGTTAGAGTTTTGCGTAAAACTTAATGTATAATGCATTTTAAAAGCCTTTTCATAAAAAAAGTGTAACCAAATTTACAATGATAGTATTCGCAAATCGCTTGTTTGTCATGTCTTTTAATGCATTATATGTTCTTAAGGTATAAGGAATATATAAAGTTTTATAACAGTGGATGCAGTTTTTTGTTGATCATAACAGTGCATTATAAGTTGCATTAATTAATGCATTAAAATACTTTTCAAATGCATTACATATAAAGGCTTTGAGTAAAGTGTAACTCTAACAATAACTGCATTGAAATCAATTATGCATCAGGTTTCACGTGTGCTTCAGTTTATTCGTATAATGCACAGGATCACTGCTTATGTAGAGCGTTTCAAATGAGGTTTTATTTGAGTTAAGGTGCTGGTTATGCAGGCGATAGACGGCTCAGAGAGCTGTAAGAGCGTCTCGCAGTCACCTCACCTGGTTAATTTGATTGGTCAGGTAAGATGAGATGCTGTAATGTCCACCTTCACAGAGACTCCATTAACCAGACGCATTTAGCCGGAGCTTTTGACCGGAATAATTCACAAAACGCAATTATCAACCTCTCGCCTCGCCTCATCAGATTTACTCTCTGCCGGTTATCTGAGAAAAAAAATGCCGCTAATAAAGTAGTTTCTCAGCAGCAGCATTCAGATTGAGTTTTGCATGTTTGCTTTGGCGTTCAGTCGTGACGCTGATGTGCTCTTTTGTTCGGTTGTCGTTCGCTTCCTGCGAGGGACGTGTGATTGGTGCGTCTTTTGTCTTGTGAATGTTTGAGATGAGTCAGTTGAATAAGACAGAATAATGACGTGAATTATCACTGCATCAAATAAGAGGACGGTCAGTGAAATCACCAATAATCATTGTCACAGAACATTGTGCTCTGTTCTCACCGTCAAACAGGTGGAAACAACAATACATCTGATTTGAGTTGATCAAATGCTCATTCAACAAGTTTAGAATCATTTTCATACTCATTTTGTTTAAATATGTTTGCTTTCAGTTTGCATTCAGCTGGAGAAAATGATTTTTTGGTTTGTTTATTAAATATTGTTAAGCTAAAACCAGTGTCAGTTTTGCTTCCATAACATCTTTTTTTAAGCTATTGGATAGAAAACATCCATAATACACATTTAAGTGTTTACTTAATGCACTTTATCTATTCGCTACTGTAGATTTCAGTTACTATACATGTCTTTAAAGTCTGGTTCCTAAAAAGTTTTTAAGTTTTTCTCCACTTCAGTAGGGCTTACATACACCAAAACTTGCAATTTTATTTCTGAATCAATCAGTCTTCTATATTGTGAAGGGCTTTATAGCACTCAGTTGAAGGTTGAACAAAATATCTGAAGATCTAAAATGGGTGTTGCATGACACTATTTACATTTTCAATGTAATGCAATTTTCTTTGTTTTGCATGCAACATTTTTTTTTTAATGCCATAAAATGCATTACTTCTGTTGATTTAACATGTGCTACGCAAGATATCACAAACACACAAATAGATGACTTTATTTTAGTTTAATATTGTTTGAGTTATTTGCACTATTTATTTATTATAATAAAAAAGTATTATTATTATTATTATTATTATTAGTACAAAGCACCTTAAGATCTAAAATGGGTGTTGCATGACACCATTTACTTTTTCAGTGCAATCATCAATATTTTCTTTGTTTTGCATGCAACATTTTTTTAATGCCACAAGATGCATTACTTCTGTTGATTTAACATTTGCTATCCAATATCACACAATTTTAATTGTTCAATTTAGTTTAATTTAATTCAAGTTCTTTGCACTGTTTTATTTTATGCATTAAATCATTCATTCAGTAATAACAATAATAATAATAATGTATTATTATTATTATTATTATTATTATTATTGTTACTGTTATTATTATTATTATTATTATTATTATTATTATTATTATTATTATTATTATTATTATTATTATTATTATTATTATTATTATTGTTGCTGTTGTTATTGTTATTACAAAATATCTAAGGATCTCAAATGGGTGTTGCATGACCCCATTTACATTTTCAATGCAGTCATCAAAATTTTCTTTGTGTTTTGCATGCAACCTTTTTTTTTTTTTGCCACAATATATAGACTATTTTAAATTGTACAAATATTTCTCAATTTTTGCTGTATTATCGATCAAATAAATGCAGCCTGGGTGAATATAAAGAGCAAAAATCTTAATTAAACCAAGCTTTTGACTGGTACATTTCGTCTTAGTTTTAATATAATTCAGTGACCTGTTGATGAATTTAACACTATGAAACGCCCTTTTGAAGGCAGGAGCCGTTCTCACACATTGCTCTGGTCATCAGTGTCCGCAGCGCTCAACTTTGGGACGCCGGCCATCAATAGCATCTGGTCGTGGCTGAAGACAAGGCGACACGTTTCCTGCATCCCATATGTTTTTCGCGGGGCTTGCCGCGTTCGCGCTCCTCTGAGTGATGGCACAAATCCCATTCATATTTTTATCTCCGCTCTCGCCTCACTGCCATCATCCAGCATTAACCTGGATAATTTGGTCGTTGCTGCATGAATGCGTTTAATATTCATGCATTAGGTGGATGTGTTGATCCAGGGAGATTTACAATGTGTTGGAGGTATACTTTTATTATGGCTGGATGGTGTGACGGTGTTTACTTTGCAATGGTAGAAATGTCAATTTGTACTGCTTACATTCACTTACATCTGAGACAGATGAGTAAACATGGAGTAATGTGAATAATGCAGAGCGGATGCATCAAGTCAAGATGTTGTTTAAGGGAAGAATCTCAAGGTAAAACCTTTTTGTTTTTTCATGCACTGGATAATTTTTCAGGTTTTTGCTTTCGTAGCATGTCGTCTTTTTAGACTGTTGGACAGAAAACATAGATAATGCAATGTGTAAGTGTTTATTTTATTGCACTTTATCTATTTGCACCTGTAGATTAAATTTGCAATACGTTTCTTTTAAGCCTGCTTATATAAACCGTAAACCAAAATTTGCAGTTTTATTCCTAACTTTATTCTGAAGGCATTTACTGATGGGGTTGTTCATATATTATTCATCTCATTTTGTTATTGCATTTTATCTATTTACGTCTGTGTACTGCAATTACAATACATTTTCCTTAATACCATTTTTTTTCGCTCACACTAAACTTAATAAAACTACAGGTTTATTGCTATCTATATTCTGAGGATTTTAACTGAGGTGTTTGTTTATATATCATTCAGATTGATTTATGCAACATTTTATTCCTAACAACTTGGTGAAAATGCAGTTTTTCCAGCTGTTGACAGTATTTTCTGATTTATTGAAATATTTATGTAATAATCCAAATGTTCCAGAACTAATTCAACAAAAGCAAACAAGAACCTGGCTTTATCAATGTCCTTTATTTTTTTTTATTTATTTATTTATTTTTTTGGTGGGGGGAATTCTGCAAATTACTGCACATCCAATTAGATTATGATTAATTTGCAGTTTTATTTTAGTATCGAGACACTGTTGTAGTTTATTAATATTTTGAATTTATTTTGAATTTTGTTGTTGTTTAAGTTCAAGTTGAAACTTGCTGTTTTTTTTTCTATCCAATGTTCAGGTTTATTTTTTTGAAAATTCTGCAAATTATTGCATATCTTATTATATTATGATTCATTTGCAGTGTTATTATAGTATCAAGATACTGTAATAGTTTATTAATATTTTGAATTTATTTTGAATTTTGACAATGTGAAAAATATTATTATTATTATTAATAATAATAATAATAATAATACTAATAATATTCAGGTTCAAACAAGAACTTGTCTTTATCCAATGTTCAGATTTATTTTTGTGGAAATTATGCAAATTATTGCATATCTAAATATATTATCACTAATTTGCAGTGTTATTATAGTATCAACATACTGTTATAGTTTATTAATATTTAGAATTAAAAAAAAAATAATAATATTAGATGCTGGCTTTATCCAATCCACTGCATATCTAATTATATTATGATTCATTTACAGTGTTATTATAGTATCAAGATTTTGAATTTATTTTGACAGTGTATAATTAATAATAATAATAATAATAATAATAATAATAATAATAATAATAATAATATTCAGGTTCAGACAAGAACCTGGCTTTATCAAATGTTCAGATTTATTTTTTGTGGAAATTATGCAAATTATTATGCAACTGCATATCTAAATGGATATTAGTATTGAGATACTGTATAGTTTAATAATATTTTGAATTTATTAACATTTTGATTATTATTCGAATTTTTTCCTTTTAATTTTGAAATTTCAGAGTTTTTTTGTACTTTTTGTTGTGTGTGTGTGTTTGTATGTATATTAATAAAATGTAGATGTTTTAGTTGAAATAAAATATAAATATTAAAAAATTATACATTTTTTTTTCTGAAATAAAATGAGTATTAAAAACAAAGGAAAATCAAAAATAGCTTAATTTTTCATGGATTAGTTAACTACCAGTCCTGCTAATTTTCCAATGTTTTCGGTTTTTAATTTAATTTTGGTTAATGTTTTAGTCATTTTGTTGTTTTTGTCATTGTATTAGTTTGTGTGTGTGTGTTTTAATAATTAATGTTTATTTTATTTCAGAAAAATGTAATTGGCATATATTTATTGCATTTAAATGTTAATTTGCATATTTAAACAGAACATTTCAGAAAACATGTAGTACAAAACAATTGTCTAAATGTGATCAAAATGGGAAAAATATGATGATACCTATTTGTAATTTTTAATCGTGTATATAACAGTTTGTAACTGTTACATATGTAATTTTCATCTGTAGTGTTTTGCCTTAATGTACCAAAGCTACGTGTTGCTACGTTTTATATTAATACAGAATTCAGCCGAGCATCATAGATGTGTATATCGGCTATTTTACAAACTCTTCCTTGACTTCTGAGTAAAAACATTTAGTGCAAAAGATTTTGGTCACACCGCCCACTGCATTTCATCAATACAAACTAAACCTTGACCTGAGTGTCACAGCACCCCAGATTTAATAAACAAAGACCTGTTCATGAACTAATGGCCTTTTACAGATGCGTTGCGTGTAACCGCATTGAGTTTGGTCTCACGCGGCTCGCACACGACCCCTCGCGCTCTCGCCGCGGCTTGAAAGATTAATTGTAGCCTTTCGCGGTGCGCTGGAACATGTGTCGAGAGTGATGGCGCTTCCTCGCCGCCTCCTCCAGCCCACGGCTTTAATTAGCTAACGACGTGCGCTTCACTTGCACAGAGCTCACGCTTCACAGACCAACAAATGCAAGATGATATAAAGAGTGAGCAATAACTGAGCAACTAGCGCCGATTAGATTAGTGAAACGCGAGAAGATGTGATGTAAAGGCCATTTGCTGGTTACCTGAGCGTAACGCAGAAAACATAATGCTATTAAATTCACAATAAAATCTTATGCTGAGTGATAAAATACAGATAATGGGACACCGAGCTCCTCATAAAGACCAGAGGCTGTGTTTTATTCAGAGACCATGACGGGAAGCTTTTTTGGCACTTATGCGAGACAATAAAGAGGTAGAGATACAAATTAGGTGTGTGAATTATGCTTTGTGTTTTACTTCTCATGCACCTGCAGAAGATGCTCGGAAATGTGATTTTGCACAAGTCTGCATCTCATAAACCAATGCACAGGGTTTGTTGCAATAATTCATAAACAATACATGTGCACAAATTAATTAACTGGGATTGCTTCTCTTGTAATTAAAAACTGACGAACAATAGTGAGCATTTATTAATAGGATTTAATGGAGATGTGTTGAATGTTTACCATATGTTTGGTATGATTTTGTGGGCAGTATTGTGGTGATTTTAATGTGTTTTCATTGTCTAAAGTTACATTTTTATCATATTATTCATGAATAGGGAAAAACTGACATTGCAAAATATATTGCAATATGACAAAATACAGAAATTTTAAAGGTGTATTTGGAACAAAAAAGTCATTAATTGTAGAATGATTGGAGTGATTTTTGCATGCATCTGCATAGAAAATGAAAACATTTTAAAAAGCTGAATTTTTGATTGCAAAACATTTTAAAGGTAAATAATTTGTGGCAAAACTTGGATAATTTGGGTGTTCATTCTTGGGTGTACTTTTTACAAGAACCAACTCAAACTAAATAAACTTTAGTTTAAATAGTTTAAAGAGTTTTCACAGGCCATATTACCACTGTTTTTACCCATTCAGTATGACTAAAGTATGAGTTTTACTGTTGTTATTATTATATAAAAATAATAAAAAAAAAGAAACACATTTCAGTTATACTAATGTATTGTAAAATAAAAACCATTCAATGACTATCAAATATAAATTTACTGTAAATATTATACATATTATCACTGTTTATGACCCATTCAATATGATTAACATTTTTACTGTTGTTATTAAATAAGAAATATTAAACAAAATAAAAATATATTACAATAATGCTAATGTATGGTAAAATTAAAAATCAGTATGACTATAAAATATGATTCATACTATGATTATTATTTAATTAAAATAATAAGAAATATGTTGAAGCAATATTAAAATACTGTAAAATAAAAATATCAATTTCACTAAAAAAATGGGTTTAGTGTTATTAAAAATAAAATAAAAAGTCAGTAATACTAAAGTACTGTAAAATACTGTAAAATAACATTCAGTATGACTAAATTTTACTGTGAATATTCCCACTGTTTTTAATACATTCCATATCACTAAGTATTTT
The DNA here is from genome assembly GCF_022985175.1 of Labeo rohita. Classification (NCBI taxonomy): domain Eukaryota; kingdom Metazoa; phylum Chordata; class Actinopteri; order Cypriniformes; family Cyprinidae; genus Labeo; species Labeo rohita. The sequence continues at coordinate 35,752,868 of NC_066877.1, forward strand.
TACAGTTTTACGGTTATTAAATAAAAAATATGAAATGTTTCAATAATATTAATGTGCTGTAAAATTAAGAAATTAATTACTATAAAATGATTCATACGAGTGCTTTATTTAATTAAAATAATAAGAAATATATAGCAGCAATATTATTAAAATCAATTTGAATAAAATATTTTTACTGTTATTTAAAAATAAACATACTGTTGTATAGTAAAATAAAAAAAAAAACTCAGTATAACTAAAATATAATTTTTACTGTGATTGTTAAATAAAATAAGTAATATATTGCAGTAAAGTACTGTAAAATCAATGACAAATTAAAACAAAATATGAAACAAAAGAAATTTATTAAAATTCTTTAATGCTATTGTACTATAAAACAAAGCACTCATTAAATAATACAATTTTATTTGATAGTATAACTGTAAAATTGCAATACTAATAATTATGTCTAAACTCCTTTAATTTGAGAGATTAAACCGAGCTTTATTTTGCCGGTTTGCCTTAAATATACAATATGCGTGTTCCCTGGACCACAAAACCAGTCATGAGGCTAAAAATTTTTTTTCTGAATAAATAAGCTTTGCATTTGTGTATGATTTGTTAGGACAGGACCAAAATAATATTTGCATGAGATTGAGAGCAATTATTTGGAAATCTAAGGGGTGCAAAAATTAAAATATTGAGAAAATCGCCTTTAAAGTTGTCCAAATGAAGTTCTTAGCAATGCATATCACTCAAAAATTAAGTTTTGATACATTTGCAATAGGAAATGTAGAAAATATCTTCATGGACCATGATCTTTACTTAATATCCTAATGATTTTTGGCATAAAAGAAAAATAGATAATTTTGACCCATGGAATGTATTTTTGGCTATTGCTACAAATATACCCGTGCTACTTAAGGCTGGTTTTTATGGTTGTAAAGCGCGACACTGTTTATTTACACGCATATAGCTCATGAAACGGTCCAGCGCTTATTTATTTAATGTAATCGTGGCCTTTGCGTTATGACTCAGTTGCATGAGTTTATGCTATGACTGTCGCCTTCAGTTTTATTTTGATGTATCATTCAGCCGTACTCATAAATATGAGAGCGTTCAGACAGCATCTCCCCATTTTTCTCAAGTCTGTGTCTTCGCATCCAGTTCTTCTCTTCACAGATGACGTGGTCGTGTTGAAGTGTGCGGTGACTCAACTGTACCAGCCGCCGGTTTTGAATGATTACAATGTATAACTGGGTCATCAACATTTGCAGCACTTTCTTCACTTGTAGCACTTTCTCCCGTCAACCTTTTGTACTAGAAAGTCATTGTTCGCCTCCCACTAAATTACGGCTCCTGGGAACCTCGAGAACTGTGACAGCAGCAGCGCCGATGTTCCCGCGGAGGCCGATCATTTCCACGGCTCTTACTGCGTTCGGATCCACTGTGTTGTGTCTGAATGGAGAATGTCAAACCTCACGTCTTAAATGTTGCTGTTATGAAAGAGGCCAATCAGAGATGTGTAATTTGGACACCTGAGGAAAACAAGTTTGTAAAGATGGGAGCTGCATCTGCAGCTTTACTGTATGCATACTGTATTATATTTCACTAGTCAATTTCTGAGGCCTTTAAATGATCAACATGAAAATTTGCCGTTAAACCTGTCACACATAATCTACTCCATGCATTCTGTCATCTAATTGATAGGTTAGAGTGTTTTCTTTTCTAAGTTCTTTTAGTGTAATTTTCAAACATCCACCTTCAGCTGGTGCTTCACTTGTTTTTGTTGTCAAATCTTTACTGATATTTTTTTTTTATCAAGTCAAACGTCAGAATAATACGTTTTCAGCCTCTGCTGCCTCAATATATGAGCACATGAA